>NW_020170464.1:51453-78018 GCF_000524195.1 Echinococcus granulosus | reverse complement strand
AAAAAGTTTCAGGAAGAACACCTTGTTGTGTCTCTTTTTCTTATTTTTTTATAAGAAACCACGTAGATTTACTTGGTTACCTTACAGCGTCACTAAAGAGGTGTTTCATACTGGTTTTTGCACTTCAAAACACTGCTTTCAGATCTCGCTTTTGGATGACAGATTTTTTAATCACCTGAAATCAACGACATCCAACTGAGGAGGAAATGTGGAATTTCACTTTAAATGGGCCAGATGGAAGGTAGTTCATTCCTCCTCCTCTGTCCTCCTCCGTGAAACTCGTTTTAACCATCATCAACTTCAAACTGCGCTTCAAGTATTGTATTGAGCTATGGATGCATCTCACTCCTCCCAGCAAATGTTGCACTCGTTTATTGCAAAACGTCCCCAGTTTTTCTGGCTTTTCATCCACCATGAGATAAATATGGATAAAACACCTGCTCTGGCACCTGGTGATAGTTAGCCTTCATCGTTTTACTTGACGAAAGATATTTATTAAGGATCTTAACTTCATATATGATTGCCGATTTCTAATCTTAACCGCCAACCGAAGTGAACTTTGGGACTGCCTCTTATTTTGACTATCGAGACTGAAAATATTCCACCGCCTTTGTCAGAGAGTACTTCCTTCGTGGTAAAAAAGGGGGCAACAGTATCAGCAGTGTTTCCCAGGTCCTCGAACTCAACGTAGCCATCTGCATGTACACAGCGAAGACATTGCTCAAGCTAGAGATCATGAAAGTCACTCAAAGAAGTCCCTATGTGTTTCATTAAAGCATGACTTGATCCACGAGTAGACGACAGATGGAACCCATGATTGAGTAACCTTTTGGCTGCTCTGATTTTAACCTGTTGTTCCGTCAAGCTTTGGTCAAGATGAGGGGAGGCATTACCTACCTGTCCATCTATCTAACTGTCTGCCTAACTTACCTGCCTACTTGCCCATCTATCTACCATAAAATAATGGCTGAACAAACTTGCTGGATGGGACTTGAGGGTGTCTGTTTACAAACCAGGTTTAACTCCGTTTCAAAGGAAGATATTTTGCAGAGAGTTTGCAGTAGGTTTGAATGGCGGCAACGGAACCCAGCACCAGAAATGGGGCTTATCAACCGCTTGACTCTGCCGGTGAATTAGTCACTCAAGTCACGACCAACCAACAACTTGGTGCATTACAGTCCCTCAAAATGAATTGCCTTGTCACTGACTACTTAATTCATCACCATTTGGGTACCATAAATTAAGGCCTTCCAGGCAGTCACCACTGGAAAATTACTGACTGACAGCTTCAGCCTGCCAACCAATTTTACCCACCTTTTAAAATTCCACAGTTGTCGTGGAGTGGTAGTAGACTGGATGCGATTAACTAGGTCCCTTTTTTAGTGGCTAAAATCCGTGACCACGCCTCCTACCAGTACTTCACTATCTGATGACAAGTTACCGTGCAGTAGACCGAACTGGCTAGCCTTTTCTTCTTCTCCCCTTCCCTCTCTCTCGCATAAACACATACACACACACACATTCATCGCCATCGCAGCCGTTTCCGTTAGCAACTGTATCCCTTCCCTATGCTCCCCCACTGCACTTGTGCACACGCGCGCACACGGGACGATATCCGGTCGCTTATACGTCGTTCTCCCTCGAGCTCGAGAGGAGAACCGGGGGGTGGGGGAGGGAGAGGCGAGGGGCAGAGAGAGGGATACTCTGACTTCCGGGCACGCCCGCTTTCAGATGCACAGTGGAACAGGGGACACGCGCCCGTGAGCGTGAGTTTGAGTGCGTGTGTTGCGAGTACAGCTTATACACCACCCAACTCCGAACTGTAACTTTTTCCACCCCTGTTGTAACTACTACTGATGCTGGCAGGATGTGACCACAAACAGTACATTATATGCTCAGAGCGGGAGCGCGTTATCCTACATTCAGAACTTACCTGCCCATGAGATAAAGGGGTGGAGTGTGTGATAGATGCTTGTAGCAGCGGTTGACGGTGGAGAAGGATTTGAGAGCTCTACAATGCCCCACAGGCCGGAAGTTTGTCTCGTAACCCTGTGCGCAAGTAGTGTTGAGTGCATGCGTGCGTACGTGTGCATGAGTGAGTGAGCGGGGGAATGAATGGATGAGTGAATGGGTGGGTGGCTTGGGAGGGATGGTGAATAACCACCCGTAAATATGCTACAGCGAGCGATTTTACACACGTTTGCCTGGTCTGCTTAGCTTCCCGCTACACCGGAAAGTATTAGACAGCAGTGGATTCGATTGGTGCTTATGTATGCGTGGCTGCGGAAACGACAGATGATCAGGCGAGGCAGCTTTCCACAGGGGTGCTTTGCAAATGTGAGGTCTTCACTGCTAAATTGCACATCAAAACGCCTCTCCTTTTAATCTGTGGCTAAATAATGAAAGTATGCAAATAAAGGACTTTGAATGTCTCTATTCTTCTACTTAATTGATTTATCGATCGGTGGCGTTTGGAGTGACACAGAAATCGATACTCCTATTCTGAATACCCCTCAAAAATTGTTTCGATGCTAATTTTTGCGCAAAATACACCCGATTTTTTGTAGAAAATTTATCAGTGGATTTAGATATTGTATGCGTTATTTTTGTTGTTTTGAAAATACCAAATATATTAGTAAAAGCAACTGTTAGACTAGTAGTTTAAGTCTCGCCACCTATCCGATCTCAAATGTCTAAAGGTAGAAGGTGCCAAGAAAAAAAAAAACAAAAGGCGGTGTTAGGTGCCAAGTAATTTTAAACAGCTGTTTAGTAAGTCACCCATTTTCACGATGAAGTAACAAAGGGAGCGGTAGTGGCAGTTGCCTCCTATTGAGGGATATGAATGAGAATGTCCCGGGTATATTTTGCGGTTTTAAAAGCCAGAAGGTTATGTGTAGCTGTGGTAACGAAAAGTGATAAATCAAAGTATTCACTCAACTGGGTGTGCTGACTGCCACCACCCCGACACTAAGGTGGCCACTTAAACGCCTCAGGTATTCATCTGCCATTGTCTAATTCATTAAGCCCCTTAATAAAAGTAAAAATACCGGTCGCCAAATGTTCGACCATCACCCTTTTGGACCTATACATCAGAAATGTCAGATTTTCGTAAAAATAAGTTCATTAAATATTTTAGAATAGTCGATTGTCTAAAAAGTCGTGAGCATTACCCTAACGAAAGATAAACAGGAGCTTTGTGCACATGAGGTCAAGGCCACATTCACCTTTAGATCAACAATGAATCAACAAATTTTTCAATGAAATGATTTCTTTGACACAAATGGCAATTTTGACTGCCAAATACATCTTATGCACCATGTGAAAAACAAAGTTCTTCATTTTATGATATTTGCCAATTTACTGTGAGATTCATCATCAAAAAATTTAGATTCGATTATTAAAATTGGACAAGGGCCAAGCGTTGGGTGTTCGGAGGAGGCTCATCCAATGTGGTATACTTCCTAAACTAAATGCAAGGACTTAATTATCCACCTGTTTTCGTGGTGGCTATTGAGGACTCCTATCCACCCCTCCAACCTCCCTCTTCCTCTCTTGTTTATTGACCCTAAATTTTGAAATAGGTTGAACCCGAAACGCATGAACAACTTGCTGTTGGTGCACCCTCATGCTGATTTAGCACTGCTTTAATGAGGCAGCGTCCTTCTCTTTGATACAAGCATCTCTCTCCCTTAATCGTGGTGCAACAATGAGTAGGGGTCTGCGTGACAGCGGAATACCATTAAGACGAATCGTTGTGCCTCCCCGAATCCCTCAAACGAGTTGCTTTTTGTCAAATGGTATTGTGGGCTGAGAGCCACGTGTCCATATGCCTCTCCTTTTTTACTTCAACTCATCCATAATGGATGCGCTTCGAGCAGTGCCGATGCACGCAACCGATGAAGCGTAGAGGATGGAAGAGCAGCAGGCGAAGGAGGAGGAGGAAGATGAGCTGTAGCCGGGCCTAATTAAAAGCCTTGGCTTTGATTAACCCCTCGTGCATGCATTATTCACTAGGGAGGCAGCCAGGACTGCTTTGTCACTCCCTCCCCCCCCCCCATTCCACCCTCCAAAATACTTACCAAACCACGTCAAAAATTGTCCCTTTCTCAATTAAATATGTCCCATCGAACGTGGCTGTGCAATTTACAAATCTTCATCCGATAATTGCGTCTCTTACTTTGGACACTACTAAGTGACAAGCTGACCATCTGTCATCGATTGGAGGGTGGTCTGGGGATTCAAGAGGACCTTGAAAATACCACATTCTGACGAGTGTGTGCTGAAAGTAAGTCATCTTCCTTCACAGAAAGATCACAATATTATTTTTTTGCATTCCAAACAAAAATAGAGAAATGGTTGAGTAATTTATGTGAAATTTACGTGAATAAACAAAAGTGGGAATTTCGAGTTCTCTGCAAATCAAAGCGGAGGAGGAGACGGGAAAAAAACAGGTTCAAGCATTTAACTACTTATTCGAGTACCTTTCAATCTTTCAAACCTAAAATATTTCCGGAAGAATTAATTTTTTTCCTTAAAATAATTGGCTGTTTGCTGGTTCAAAAATTGGCCTATTATGGAGGGTCTAGGAGGCTAGTAGGCGTGGTCGGGAAGTGACGCCGAAATGCTCGTTCCCATCGTCCTGGTGTGAACTTCTCTGCCAAAGAGGTGAGTGGTCATTTTTGGGGGTAGTGAGGTCTGAACAAGGCGATTTGTATCGAGAAATAATCCACTTGGGCAGTCGTACTAGGTTCTTGACGATGTTCTCCGGCCTGGTAACATCCGCATCAAGGTGCTCTCTAGAAGACGATATAAAGCGTGGTATCCAATGTCATCGCTTTAATCCTTGTGTGATGAGTGACCACAGATTCAGCAATCCACGGGAGATGCCTTTATTCGGTCGGAGGTTTTTCTTATTGGTACCACAACTGTAGCGCCCCAAGTATTCTCAAAAATCTTTTCTTTGTAGACTGCTGGTCATACCGGCCTAAGAACTTGGCGCAACGTGTGGAGACTGATGTGCCTGCATGGTTAAAGGCATAGGGTCACCACGTGACCTACTGTTTCGCTTAAATTTCATCCCACTCATAATGTAGTCGATACTTTAGAAACGATCCGCGAGACACTGACTCCATTGCTAGTGATGGCTGGTGGTCGTTCTCTTGGGCATTGGTTTTTTGCCTTTTGTGAACTGAATGAGAAGGGGAGAGGGAGGGGGAAAAACTCGCTGGTCTACAACGTTCGAGTCTAGCCCATGCTTCACCACAAATACAAATGTCAAATGCCAATCAAGCATGCCCTTTTTGGAGTGGCTAATTTGTTTCCACCCCTTTTTGCCACTCTGGTCCCACTTCACTGCTGTTAAGACATCTGTGCTGATTCTATTCATACATCTTTATATAAGTACACTAAGCGCTGTCATAATGGTGTGGTTTCTCGTCACTTGCTAATTTCCTTGTAGAACACGCAAGAGGGGTGAATGAAAAAAGTGTACGGGACTGCGATAGCAATTCCTTAGTTAATGTGCACGCATTCCGCAAAGTTGAAGTTAAATGGTCGGCCAAAGGAAGGATGACACCTGTCCTTTTTGTGCCGGATTCGCATGATACTACCAACAACTTATAACTCTAAGTCTTTTCAGTCTGGAATGGGCTTACATCTAACCTACAGAGGGACTAAGAGGCTGTTTGACGTAGTTGGAGGTCCATACCGTGTGGAACAAGTTCCATCTGTGCATACGAACGAGGTCTCGCAGTTAACAACAATTAACTCATATGTACCTACTGAAATCGGTTATTTCAGCGGACTAATCGCAATGAGCTATTTTATTGCTAACAGTAATATGTGAAGGGCTACTTTAATGCAGAATTCAGTGATCAGGAGAGTGAATGAATGAGTGAGTGAGTGGGTGACTGGAAGATGAGGGCAATCCAGACGGAGAGAGGTTATTGATATTGCATGAGTGACGATAGCCACGCTGTCGAAGATGAATAAGCTGGTGAATGTGTGCAAATCGACTCGGCTGACTATGCAGTCACCACGTCAACGTAAAACTTTCGTCATTCACTTTACCGCGTGGATCTATTTGAATGCAGCCCTTGCTATCAGATATGTTAAACGCATACTATCCATTGTCCCGATCTTAAAAAAAAATTAAATTCTGTGTTTTAAGGTAATGAAGCTCATCACTTTCCCCTGATCTTTAATGGTATCGTAGACTTATTGAAAAACTTCAACGTTTTTGGACGGCTTAGGCATAAAGCACATTTCCAGTGGAGGTAAGAATCAACGCGATTACCTGCTCTACCACTTCAACAGACTATTGACTCCTCAAGTTGATTCATACCTCGGAGACAGCAGCAGATGTCAACGAATTCTTTGTTTTGTGATTTGATCTTGATGAAAGGTGTAATGATTCAGTTGGCGTCCCACATGCGGAATGAATGCCCACCGGAATGGACACGGTCAAGCCAAGGGAACATCATGCATCTGGTAGAACCCTAAAGTGCACCCTACTCGGTGTGTATAGTCCACGGTTGATGCAATCCCCCTAGGCCGTATTTGACACGTTTGTCAAATGGCCATCTTAGTGGTACAGAATGGGGTCAGACAGGTTTGAGGCAGGTGGCCGCATGTTTTTCAGCTACCCCTATCCTACCGTTAGTTGGCAGTTTACTCGAAACATGCATTATCTACTGAAAACTGTCATACGCATGTCCTCTTGTCCCTGTCATGTGGGCACGTGATTAAATATTTCGATGCATCCGACAACGGAGTCACGAGGCAAAGGACTATGATGGAAGCAGTGGCAACGGGACAGAGAAGGCTAAGACAACTCACCAACATATTTTTTGGTAGTGCATGAAAGAATGAAACCTCCTTCACCCTTTGCATAAACTGCACAATTTGGTCTACCAACTGTAATGGGAGGAAGGGAGAGACTTACTAGCGCAAACTTATCCCCTTCCTCCAGGCATTTCTCCAAATGATGGTTGTCACCTTTTCTTCACACTTGACAATCATATCGCCAGACAGGAAATCGAATAGGCGGTTGGGAAGTAAAGAGATGCTTCTGGAGACAAGACTCTAGATAAACGTGGAATCTGCAGCTAGTCGTGGCGGACGATAAACAGACACGCCGAGACGGCTAATTGCTCCACGTACTTTTTTAGGGTTTCCATTCAGAACGATGCTTATACGAACTCACTGTGCATTCTTGTACCCAAATTATTTCTCTTTAACCTCTTATCATCATTAAAGAAAGAGCTGATGAAGTAGAGCGACATAACTCCCTTTCCTTCATGAAAGAACAAAGAAATAGACCATAAAGATATCCAACCATTAATTAATTTGTTCATAAACCTCCATCTCGTGACCTTTTGAGGTAGTTAACTGAGGTCAGCTATTCATAAGATCAGAGAGATATGACCTCTGTGGTACTCAAATGCAGGTATGCTACCTTCCTTTCAGATTTCAATAACTCATCAAGAAGTATGTGCATGAACTATCCTCGAAAAAGGATTCACACATTGTCCACCATGCTCTGATGAACGGCGCGCTCCTGATTACTAAAGTCGAGAGAGACAAAGTCCCCAACACAACATCTCCCTTTGACACGCCTTCCCCCCTCCCCCACATCACGAGCCAACCCGCACTCTTGTTCGCCACCCTCCATTTCTCTTCCCTCCCCCACCCTCTCTGTATTCATTCGAAATTTATTTACTCATACCCAATGCGGTGCGGTGCAGTGAGGTGCAGTGCGCGGTGTTGTCAAGTGCCCACGTGTTTCGTTTCGAGCGTGTGTGTGTGTGTGTGTGACTGCGCCTGTTTGTGCGTGCGCATGTAGGCATGTGTTGTTCGCCAGCCGGAACGCTTGATTAGAACCCAGATGTCTTTTCATTCCGCGCGTGGATTGTCAAATTCGGAGGCAAGGGGAAGGGGGGGTGGAAAGGGGGAGAGGAAGATGCACCTTCTCTGTTACTTTCTTCCCCCTTCTTTCCCTGCCCTTCTGTCACGCTTACACACACAAATACACAAACACCAAAAACGTCTTCACTTCCTCTCCCTTATCCTTTTCTTGCTACCTCTATAATTGCAGGCTTGAGAATACGAATGTGGTGTGTTTTCAAGCCTCGAAGACGGAAGATGGAGGTGGTGGAGACGCGTGTGTTTATTTGCGCCCTGTTTGACAGTGTGTAATTAGGCGAGTGGATAACAGTTGATAGTCTGCTTCGTGATTAGCTCGTGAAGGGAAGTGAAATAAGGAGGGCAAATTGCGATCTGATATGCAGTGTTTCGTGGTCATTTTCCCCCTATACCATCCAAATCACCTAGAAGTGCCCACAGATGATATAAATGGAGCTCTTCCTTTGCTTCACACCATCTAGATCCATTCAATCTGGACGAATATTCAAGGTATTTATAACAATACGTCCAAAATTCATATTGAGGGATTCAAGAACTGTGGGATTTTCGGTTTAGATCACCACAGTGGCTAACTGCTACTTGTAAGAGTTACCAAAATTTGTCAAATGACATATAAAGCAATCGGATCCCTTCATTCCTGTATTTAAGATGTGATATCTTTCTGATATTCCATTACTTGAATTTCTTTAAATTTTAACCACAAAGCAGTGCAGACAGTTGGGATCCTCGGTTTGGAAAATGTTTGACCACTAGACAAGTGATACAGATGGTACATGGGGCCATTCTGGCAACCCGAGTAAATCTTGGGTCAAGATTAGCAGAATCGCTGAATACGTATTTTTGACAACTTCTCTGTAACCTAAAAATTAAAAAGAAGAACGTCGAAGATAGTGGTTGTCCTACTTTACCTGACGGCATTTTTGCGTGTATGAGGGACAGGTTTATGGAAAGAACCAATCACCCATTGCTGGAGCCTCCTCGCCTTAGCCTCAACTCTTCTCTAAATCTCATTGCCAGCATTGGAACACAAAGCTTGGGCCATCGGTTGTACGTTGAAACAAAGGTCAAGCCACTGCAGTGAATTCCATGTTTCTCAGACTTTTTTACTACAAAATTTTTTTTAACGGTCTAGTGCACTCAGTACAAAAGTTTTTTTTCTAAGAATCTGTCTAATAATCTCTAAAAATTTGCCTACTTTTTTGTAGTTCCATTAGAAACAGTGCGAAGAAAAAGATGCCATGATTCATGTCTGAGGGTGTCATGTGACTATTACATGTCTGACAAGGCAGTTGGTCTTAGAATACGTTAGCAACCGTTGCTCTCCAAGAGCTGAAGGTGAGGGGAAAAAAGGAGAAGAGGATTCGATCTCGCGCTAAATCTTATGGACAGGATTATCGGCACCAAGCACGTGAATACTTCAGGCACTCCTGGACAGACTGATTGATCAGAGGTGGCTGAAGCGGGGTGATGACAACTGTGCGGTCACCTAGTAGAGCAAAGACGAGGATGAGACTGCATTACCCTCCGTCTCACACTACTACCCACCCTAGAGTTCAGTACGACACGTCACAGGTAAGTTTTACAGCCGTGATGGGTTACAAAGTGACACTACTTCGTCATGCCCTAATAATTTTTGAAGTAGTAGATATTCTTGGACATACTCCAAGGTGTCATCTGTTTGAACAAGTGAACTTTTGGAGCACTACACATCCACAAAGTCTCGTAGTTTGGGCATGAAGTGAGTGGATTGTTTGTGGACAACCGGTAATTTTTTTTGCTATTCCTTCAAATTCTTTAGCATAAAATTCGTCGCACTTCATAGCCAGTCCCTATCCACTGGCAAATTTATGCAGCGTGATAGTCTTTGAGGCATATTGACCACCGTCTATGACTAATACGTGTGGGTGGGACCTACTTACTTGATTTTCACCTCGACTTTCCCAGTTGATGAAGCTACAAACGAACTGTTTCATCAATCATGTGAAACATGACTGCATGCCCTTGGCACATCACTCTCGAATGCCACGCAATTATTTAGCCCTTTTAAGAATGAAGAATCTCTTTGGAAGTGACGCATCCAACTTGGGATGATTAATTAATCACTAGAACCAAATTGTTGATTTAAACCGCTACTAGTGGCAAGTTCCACTGTCGTGGGCTAGACCTTGTCTCCAGTTGCTATTTGACAAAAAGCTTCTACAGCTTCGAAATCGAGTTGACCTCATTTCGTAGGAGAGACTTGCTCAATTCCCAACCATCAGGTCTGGTTGGATAGGTTGGTGCATGAATAGATAGGCAGATAGGCACTTCAACCTACAAACAGCTGTATGCACTTGGCAAGTCTCCATCAGTGGCAGGAGGTCATCGGAGCGCGCCACTACCGAAGACCACGCCAACCTTCCTGGTTACCCAACATAGAAGTGATACACTTCAAAAAGAGTGCAAAATTTTAATACCCCTGCTTACGAAAAATAATATGACAACCTAATCAGCACTAGGGCAGTGGTGAAAAAGGGTGAGACACTTTTAAATTAGCCTTCTCAATCCAACCGTCAAAGTGAAACAGATGGTATTACAAAAGGGGGTACATGATTATCATCAACTTTTTTCCCTCCACTTGTCTAAGCACATGCATTATTTTAAGCATCGTTCCACTCACTTATCAATTTTTATGTCAAAAATGGAGCAGTGCTTTTTAAAAGACTATTTCGGGAAGAAAACAACTTGCTTAGTTAAGTCTCGTTCCATTTTTCTCACTATTTTTATCCCACATTTTCCTCTTGTTGAGTTTTTCTTGCAAACCTTATTAAGTGGTTCAAGTGGTCAGTTCTGAAAGATGATTAAACTTACGTTATATTTTCGTGATGATAAAAAGGAATGGTATTTCATTTGACCCCTTCGAATCGATGAAGCAACCACCAATCAAATCCATCCTCGGGTGTCCTTGTCCATTGGGATATAAGACGCCTGTCGGTGCATTCCACTTTGGTAAAGCATCTTACCTCCTGATTGAAACAACCACCAATTGTCACCGCTCCCACAATCCCTTTCATCTTCCAACCGCCTATTCTATCTCCTACCTGACGTCGTGATTGTCAAATAACAAGAATAGGTGACAGCCATCATCTAGAGCAATGTGATTGGGCGATTGTGGACAACGTGAACGTGGCCGAGGACAAGGACGAGGCCAAGATGGTGTGTACTAACCTCCCCCCTTCCCACTCCTCCGAAAGTATGGCGTGAGGTCTTCTCACAGGTAAGATTTGCGCCTCCTTGAGGCATGGGCCATAAAATTGCGGCATTCGCACTGACCTTCAAGAGTGCCGCCTCCTATCTGCTCATTGTCAAGTCCTGACCGTCTCTGTGGAAGGAGATGTGGCTTCACACAGCACGCCTGTATCGACATCGAGCGCGACGATATCAGTGGTGAGTGGTTGAGCATCAGTGTGTGAACATGTGGCAGTGAAGAGTTGTATGTGAATTGCACCACACACATAAACACATACACGCACACACACAGACAGACAGGCAGATAGACAGACTGAGAAAGCGTAATGTTTTGGGATAGGGGATGAATTGGTGCGTGCCGCAGAGGTGTTTGATGTACAGTGAGTCGATTGTTTGGCGATAAACACAGGCACCTTCGTTGGCGTGATGAACGTTGGAGCACAGAAGGTGGGGCGCATTACGAGTCAGTCAAGTGTGCAGTCACTCGGTCAGTCGGTGGGTCAGTGGGTAAACACTCCTCTTGCAAGGGTGCGTTGAGGCAGTGCGAAGAGGAGAAGTAGTGGCATTAGACAAGTCGGTGATCTGCCTTTGAGGCGAAAGTACTGTCCTTTGATGTTAATGCCAGTAAAATGGGTTTGTTCAGCCGCGTCGCCTTTTTCAACCGATTTGTGTGTGCAGTAATTGTGGCATCACTGGCACATCACTTGGGGAACCATGACGTGGTTTTGCCTCAGTGTGGAGTGGTGATGAAGTGACAAGGTGCGGCCCTGAACATGACTTATTACCCTCTGAGTGACCGATTAATCAACAGTCGAGAGGTTGCTATAGCCTATTTCTGGTGATGAGCTCCACAACCCTCTCTTAAGCCTCTCGCTGGTAAATAAAGCCATCCCTCCCGAATACTGAAATGTCTACCATCGATGGCGGCTACTTGACGGTTGGAACAAAGAGTTGATATGTGCTTTAAAATCCTTTCTGGTCTCTGGCACAAACAGCATAATGTACCCTCCCCCAGTTTAGCCAGCCAACGTGACTTAATACCGACAACTCGCTTACTCACCATATATAACCCTCTAAAGTCGAGACAGGCACCAACAGAACTGCAATCGACCAGCCAATGGAGACGACTTTTGGCTTAATTTTTGGACGCTTTAGCGCCAATTCGCTACCGTAGCTGTTCTTCTGAATCCACCTCTACCACAGTAACCGCCGTGCTCTTCCATGCCTCAACACGAATTTGGCTCCTCTGGAGTTCAGGTGACATCTCAGAGGGAGGCACAGCGCTCTTGAGGTGTTCCACCAAACGGACAGGAGTCGTAGCATCGACCTGGTGACCGACTTGAAGGAGCAAGTTCGAACAGCTCTCTTTCTTTTATTCTCTCTGCTCTCTTTACACTTGGCTGTCTATCTGCTCGTATGCGTGTGTTTAGTTTGGTTTAATTAACCAAAATTTCTCTATGTTGGCATTGGTTCAATTACACTTGAGTGACAGTGAGGGAAGATGGGTCTTTCAAAGCACTTTCTGAGCAAAAAAGCATTTTGTCCTCCTTCTGCTTTTTCAAAGTACACTACTTATAAGTCTCGCCGACTTCAGTGGTATGTTTGAGACAATTTACGAATTTGAAAGTCTGATTTCAATTAAAATAGTTCGAGTCCTGTCGGGGCTGTGGCACTGTCGGACCCTGTGACAAGTTGCATGTGTGCCACCCCACATATCATATTTCGACCCGCCTAGTGTAATCCATTCAGATCCAGTCTAATCCAGTTTTATTTACTGTTACTGAAGACGGCAAGCGGGAGCGTGGATCTACACATTCATGCAACAGCGCTCAGTGATGATTCAACCCTCCTGTGAATGAAGCTGGCAAGTTCAACATGCGGACATCTACTGAATTTCTCGAAAATAATACACCGCGACAATGGGACGTCTGACCACCCGCTAGTTACGCACTCTATTCATGCAAACGCTTCAAAGGTGGACAGATAGGCAAATGGGTGGACAGCCAGACGGACGGGTTTATGGCCGGCTGGCTGCTAGGCTGACCAGCCATGCGTTTGCACGTCAGTGGCAAACAAAACCATGGTGATTTTTTCTTCCTCGTGGCACTGACGACAAGTATTACCTTCCGCCAGCATCCATCCTGAGCGCGTAGCACAAGATGAATCCTTCTGTGACAAGGGTGAATGCAACGCAGTCACAAATGAACACTAACAGGCTCGAAATTATTGCACACTGCGCGTGAAGACAACTTTCCATTTTTTTCACTAACACAGAACGATGATTGAATACCGCGTCTTGTTGAAAGAGTGTTATAACCAGGCAGGCCATTTCTTTGAGGGAGGATACTCTCGGCTTCTCTTCTCGGCTCTTCTTTAAAATAATCGTTCTATGGGCTCGTCGTTTCTGTCCTAAAAATTAGTCTATTTCCGAGTGTCAAAGTGCGCCCAGGTTCCTCTCTTCATGCTGTCAATTTTAAAGTAGAAGCCATGAGATATCAATTGTTTCTTATGTGCATTTAATAAAGGTCGCCAAACATAACTGTCAAAAAAGGAGAAGAAATAATATGCCAGCCTTTAAAACATCTTAAAAGGTCAAATTCATCTCTGCGGTTGAATTGACAAGGCAATGAAGACAAGGGTGGTGGGTTTGTTAAAATGAAGGCCTCCAAAGCATGCAACACTGACCGCATTTGTCTGTGCGGGTATGCTCCCACTCCATACAAATGAACATCGGTAAAAGGAATTGGAAGGGGGCAGGGAGAGAGGATGAGGAGGGAGAGGACAATAAAGTATCCCCAGATGGTGATAGCTGCAACCCCTGTCTACATTGAATAAACAAAGGGACACACTGGCACAATCTGAACCTTTGTTTGATTGAACTCTTCCCTAGCCCCCACTATCGCTCAAAATCAGAAGTAGATTACCGAGTGACAGGATCTTGGCATGGCCACTGTTCATCGTGTGACGGGCGGGGGGGGCGGGAGAAAAAGCGAATGAAAGGGTTAAATGAAGAGGGTCCCAAGACTAACGGAAGTTAGCCATCTTACCACTCTCCTCTCCCCTCCCCTTCTCCTCCGACCACATAGATTACCAGTTTCGATGTAGACGAAGTATGTCTGGAAAGAAGAACGAAGTGTATGAAAAATGCGGGTAGGATGACCTTAGAGGCTTTTAAAGCTTTCGAATTTGAAGTGCGTGGGTGTATTAATGCTCCCTGAGACACTGAACCTTCCGGTCTCTTCACTTAAAAAACCGAACAAATTACATTAGTGAATGAATAAACTGACTGTTAGAATGCAGAGGTGACAGAGGGTGAACCAGCATTTAAGTAGTACTTAAGTCGCTATCTATCCACAATGCTCTATTAAATGGGGAATTCTAAATTCCTTTTCGAGGGTAACGGAATAAAGACTAGGGTGTAAGAGAGAACCGACGACTGCAAAGTGGCCTAGTGATTTGTCATGCATGTCTATATCATAAGACTAATTTTGTTTGACAAGTGGATTGACCTCGCCACTCATCCAAAAAGGCTTGTCGACATGGTGTTAAGGTAACTGCTAAATAACTATGAATGAGCCAAAGGGGAAGAGATAGTGTACTTTCAAGCAGTGGGAAGAACTTTCACAGCGCAAGGGATATGGGCATTCACACAATCACAGACATGACCACGCGATGGTTGAAAGTAGTTCGCCAATGCAGATCAAAGACCAGGGCAAATGTCATATCTTCCAATGCCTTGATGCATGACAGACTTCAGCTCAGTTCCGGATTCAGGCCATGTTAAATGACAGCCAATTAAGCACAAATGATTTGTTGTTTATGCCAGATCGCATAACGCCAAATTGTATCAAAATGGAAGGCGACTAGTGAGCAGTAATGGTGACCAAGGCGACCTTAATGTTGTCCTCGGCTAATATGTTGATCTCTACTTCGTGTAGATGGATAGAGGGTTCGAGGATCTGTCAAACCGTGGTACCTGCAAAATGCTCAAGCCTTTATAACATCCTAACATTCAAAACTCAGAAACTGTTTGATAAGTTTACGCATTCAGTGAATAATACCAGCCAGTAAAAAGTTAAACCATGAGGTATATTTCCATGATCCCCAATCCCGATTGTCTTGACTATGCATTTATTACCTCAAAATACGTGTACTTTACACACTCGCTGCAACAGCAGGAGAAGAATAGATGTGCCTGTGTGAACGCTTATGATCCATACCATGAAGATCATTACTAGCCAATGACCCGGATACAACTTTCGTGTTCGTTCAAGTGAAAGGGGGACTGCATAGGGGAGGGAAGGGGGAAAGGGGGCTTTGGGGGGGGGGGGTTGGACCATAAGTTAGAATAGGAGTGTGTGCGTGTGTGTGCATGAGCGTGACTTTCGGGGTCAAAGTGTGCTTTGCTCTGCTATGCTATGCACTGTACTGCACACAACCACGGATCCACGTGAGTTAGTATGTGAACGAGCGAGCAAGTGGATAGTTGAATGAGTGAACTAAATCAATAAATCCTCTTAACAATTCTTTCAGTTGCTGCTATGGCTGCAGCGAGAATTTCCCGGCTATAGCTCTCCAACTGAAAAAAACCTTGATAGGTTAGTGAATGCTAGGTCATTTGGACCCAGGCTATCGAAAGGCATCTCATCCAAACCTGGTAACCATTTGGCGTGAGAACATGCGTTGAATACGATGGCTGAAGTTTAATGACTTGTCAATGGTAAAACCTACTGATCATACGTGTTCTATGGACCGATGACTGGGCATGGGTTACCTGATCACCCGACAAATTAGCATTAGAGACGTCATTCGACCAAAGGAAAAAATCATGAGTAAAAAGCATGCAGGTGAGAGTCTCACGGGAGTAGCCCTTTGACAACTCAATATTTCGGTAAATCAAACAATTTTACATCGCGTAACTATCCAGGCTGTCACTCGAATACTGAGTGGGGAAAAAATTCGTTAATAAGGAAGTCTACAAATCCAAAAAATGAGGTAAATGAAGATTTCCCCACCATCTATCCTTCAGAAAAAGACTTTCGACCAAGAGAAGCAAGTTTTGAAAAGTGGTTGATGCCTAACTGATCAAACCGGCTCTGTATAAGTGAATCTACTGTGTCAATCCCTCCCAGCGGGAAACAAGCTAGCTGTGGACCCCAATTTCAACAAGCACCCCATTTTAAAGTAGATACCATAGCCCCTGTTACCTTCGGTTCCACAGCTCACGCTTACGTTCTATTTCGCATTTGATGGCGTCATTGTCAAATGCCGAGAAACACTGGTACCTACAACATGGGGAAATAAGATTATGGAGAAAGAGAACAAACATGAGGGTGTAGCAGTATCTCCCTTCTTTCTGTCATTCTTCTCCCCTCGACCTATTTCTTTATAAAACGTTTCATGCAGCAAATTGCGTGGCGATACCAAGGTATAAAGCCCAGTTTTGCTTTGTTTGAAAGGAAAGCCGATTTCTTTTTCCCAATTCGGTTATCCTGACTGTTTCCAAAGAGGCCTTTTTTGAACACACTCCATTTGTATTAAGTGGAGATCTCAAAGTGAATTGTTTGGTCATCAAACACTTCTGTGGATGGAGAGGTGCCTGCTTTAGAATTTGGACCGGGTAGTTTGCAGACAGCTTGGAGATAACCCAATAATATCATCGTTCCTCTATAATACAGAAGCCATCACACGGTAGTCCGTCAGTTAGACACCAGCCAGTTCTTTCTTAAAGGCTTGTTTAAATAGCCCGAAGGATTGATCTATGTGGTCTATTATGGGTGGAACCTTGTTTTGAGCTTTCGCCCCCCGTTTGTTGAGGCTTTAAACGAAACGTTTCATCACTCAGGTTAAACATGACTCTATGCTCCAGTCAAATTAATCTCGAATGCCACGTAATTCTTCAGCCTCTTCAAAAGTAGAGTCTCCTTGAACGCGATGCAGCCATATTTGAGTTGCTGATTCACCACCAGAGCCAACGCGTTTGCTGAGAGCTACCCTGAGCGGTAAGAAATGGCAAACAAACATATCGCCTCACCATACAAATTCCTACCTCTGGGGCAAGTACCACTTCATCTCTAAAACGCAGTGCTTTGTTGAGATCGTGGGGGTTGGATCTGGTGAGAAAGGTCCACCAATAATGTAAGATCTTCTTTCTTTCTTTCTCTTTTCTGCCTTCAGGTTGGAAATTCTTGGTACGAAGAATTTGGCTTGAAGAAGGGAGGATATAAACTCATCTTTGTGGTGGAATTTTGAGGCATGATTTAATTGCGGCTAAATTTATTTTATATCACGGGCAGTTGTTACAGCGCGACCTTTGACCCTCTCAAATAGGGTGAATCTTGTAATGGCCTGTCTATTAATTTTTGGATTAAATATTTCCCTAACTAGGAAAAGAATTTGACGACCTACTGAGTAATCAACACATGCACCTCCACAGTTTAAAGATTTGGCTAAATTAGAGCTAAAATAAAGGCAACAAATTCCTTACTTGATTACTCCAAATGGCTGAATGAATGGGTCTAGGGAGTGAATTAAGAGTTGGATGGTTGGATGGAGAGCTGGCAATGTGGATCGTTTAATAGACAAAAAGCCCAATATTCGAAGATATAGAACCACAGCTATTCTGCTGTGACCGGACTAACACAATCCACACCTTTTATCCAAAAACCCTTCAAAATCCTTCCGAATTGGTTTGTTATTCTTCCACAAGACTTAAAATTAATGTAAAATTAATGTAAAGATGCCATCAAAACTGGTTGGAACCTAAAAAAGCCCCAGAATATGCATTTTTGAAGCCTTTAGAAGGGTTGGAATAGTGTGGCATTTCTCAACTCCTAGCGTCCCCTGAGTTATTCACTCTGCCCAACAAGTGTTTGTATGCACGCTTAAATGCAGGAATGTGAGTGGATGTTTGTGTTTGTTTGTGCCGTGTATGTTGGTACGTTTTCGCTTGCTTGACTATGCCTAAAACGCCGGTTAAATGCTACACTCGACCTCAAATGACCCCATTGCGTGCTCACTCAGGCGTAGGTTCGCGTGATTATTGTCTTGCCAACATTATCTCGTGTCTCTTTCTCTCTCTCGCTCGTCAATGGGTGCCCGGTTGCCTGTGTGTAATTTGTAAACTCCACACCTCCACCTCTTATCCTCCTTTTTCCCCTTCGGTGCCTTTTACTGCTCCCCCACCAATCAATAAACAAGTGTGACCCTCCTCTTAGCACGTCCAAGACGCATAAATGGGTTTAAACAAGTCCTCTCAAACACCTCACTGTAGGTCAGCCACATCCACTCACTCCGTTTCGTGGATCACGTAGGCAGGTCGTAGCATGTACGTTTATCGTACAAAGAGTGCAACTGGATCTCCTCTTCGCATGAAAAATGCACTCACTGCTCAAATCAAACTGGGAATACTGGATTGACTGTTTTATGGAGTATAACGATAGTTTTTCCTTTTTGGGCCACACGTTCGTCCCTCCTACATCTATACATTCAGTCGAACACATGACTTGTTCCTCAAGTGAGGATATGTTGATAGCCGTCTTTTCCCCTCCTTCGCCACGTTCTTTATGGCTTTGCGTTCACTGTTGCTGCAGAAATATTGGCAGATTGCACTCTCGAAATGAAAAGGGGATTCCACGTACAAAGTGAATGTTGACAGAAGTTAATTATGTCTTCGGTGTGGGACTGTCGTGCTACCTATGGCTGGCCAGCCAGCCAGACAGTCAGCCATCCGCCTGTCCATCTGTCTGTCTATCCATCCGCCTTTGACGGCTGCCTTTGAAGCGCTTACATGAATCAAGTGTGCAACGAGTGAGTGGCTCGATGTCCTACGACCGTAGCGTACTGTTCTCGAAACTTTGATTGGGTATTCACGGATTGGAATTGGTCAGCTTTGTTAACAAGAGGATTTGGTTCATCGACCTGCGCCGTTGTGTCCACGCCTGCATGCACCACCACTTTTGCCTGCCGACTAGATCGGTGTTGTCTGGACTGGCTCACACCATACAGTAAGGACAGACAGGCCACTCACTTCTGCATCCAGTGCCGTCTCATTAGCCTCTGTTATATTCCTGCTGGGACATAAAAATCCTACTCTTATTTGAACGCCTCTTATATATTCGACCGCTGCGGAGTCTGCACAATCTACCGTCAAGTTGGAAGGACTCCCTTAACCTTTACATCTACCATTTAATCGTGGACGGAAACAGCTCTTTGTTGAGAGATTCAATTTTTTGGGGGGCCTATGGAAAGGGAAGAGAATGAAGGGATGACAGGAAGGCGGGTAAGTGGAGTGTCTACAATTTATTGGTCTTTAGTGAATTATTCATCCCCAGTCTCAACTCAATTTGGCCTGCCTCTCTTCACCACTCTCTGGCCCTCTCGCCCTATGATTCTCACTCCACCTCTCGATGCCTCGCACGATGCTCTAAATTATTCACGCCCTTCAGCATTGTTTCAAATCGCCGGCCTGTCCATTTGAACTTGCTGCGTGTGTATAAAGAGGGAGAAAGAGAGGTGTGGTGGGTGGGTAAGACGAATATAAAACGAGTGTCTAAGTATGCGTGCTGTCATTTTATGAAATGCCCAAATGAATGGTAAACTCGCGTGTAGAAGAGCAGGTTAAAACGACCAGTGCTTCTACTAACACGCCATAAATCCCACTTCGCCGCGTAACCCGAATTCAACAAAGGACCTGAAAATAACTAGGACGTCACGACAAGACCAATCATTAGGAACATTGGCAACATTGTTCCCTATAATTGGCATTTCGTTGTAAATGCGAACTACTAGCTCGTTCGCCAAACCTACAATTAGGGGCTGCCTTTGTTCAATCATCCCAAGATAATATGCACCTGCTACTTTTCGGGAAACCGTTAATACAGAGTGGCTGAATAATAATAATAATAAATACACAATTTATTCCGGGAAAAAGGGGAAATAGACATACACATAAAAGGAGATAAGATCACTAGAATGAGATAGAAAGAAGGGGAAAGGTGTGAAGTGCAGCGCCCAAAGAAATGGACCAATCGAACATGAGAATGGTGATGTCCAATAGATATAGAGTATTCGAGCTTTGCCCGAGCGCTTTTCTCCCACACACATACCGAGTATGTGCGCGTTAGTGAGTGTGCATGGCGTATGTGCGTGTGTGCATGCATGAGCTGTTCATTGGTGCGCGCAGGCAGAGCTCGGCGTGCGAATGGCCAGGCTCGACTCTCGACCTCTAGTGCGCGCGCGTAAGCGCACACTCGTTCGCAATTTCACGCCTTCTCCATCTTCTTTCTGCCACAGTGATGGTGCGTGCGTGCTTGTGAAGTGCGTGGCACACACGCATTGCATCTCCACCCATTTGTGCGCTTGTGTGTGTGTGAGCGTGTGTATGCGTATACACATACACACGCACGCGATTTGTGAAGCCGAGTTGAACACCCTGGAGATATAAAAGGGGGAACGATTAGACGGTTTGATCAGTCCACTACACTCGCACGCATCCACAGCACATACCCGCACGCTCGCACTCATACACACCCACACACACACACACACACCTGTAAGCATAAACACAGACAAACACCATGCAGGCAATGAGCAGTGACAGCCCTAATTTCTTCATGGAGACCTCCCCGCCTGAAGGCGGAAATCATGCTGTCCACTCTCCCTCTGAAGGAAGTTCTGAAGTGGATACTTCGTCTTTCGATGCCAGTATGCGGCATTTCGTCTACTCCGATTTGCCAATTAATGCGCCAACACCCGCCGTTCCTGCACCCTCTACTATGCCCATGCGTTTAAAACCGGGTAACAAGAAGTCGTTTGTGTGGAACTACTTCCGCCATCCGGAGGGTGAATCTGGGATGGTGGACAGAACACGAACTCAATGTCTTCTCTGCAAAAGTCAATTGGCTTTTAATGCTTCTGGCACAACTACTACAATGCTCAACCACTTGAAGAGTCGACATGGTGAGATAGCTCAACGAGAGGAATCACAGAGGGTTCGAAGTAACACCTCGAATAGAAGAAAAGACACAGCAACATCTCGTGTTGCTTCTGGTGCATCCTACTCACCTCTACGTGCGCAACAGCAATCATCGCAGTCGTCATTACCACCACCACCGTCACAAGTCCAACCCTCCAGAATGAGAAACAGCAATGGCTGCTCTGACTTCCCACAAATTTCGGAGGACCTCCGGAAATTTGCTGTAAGCTTCATCCCTCAGACACTTTTTTGGATCCTTTTCCCCCCTTTTAAGTCATTAGTATTTTATTTATACATGCCTCAAAAAGTCCGATTTTTCTTTGAATCTACCAGGTTCCCAGAGATGACTCGAGCCTCCAATGTGCGTGGGTCTATTAAGAGAGGAGAACTATTGTCTTGAGTAGACCTTGACTTAAGTAGTGAATTGGGTATCGTTGAGAGATGAGTGCCAAGTGGCACTCGATGCAAAAAAATTGATAGCTAGATAGACAGACCTAGCGGTGCTCGAAATCTGCTAACGCCTGCTTACCTGCTTTGTGCGATAGACACACTTTCATGAAAAATTTTCTCCAGACAGTTGTCATCAGACTTCGGGGTACTTCTTTCACACGATTGCGTAGTTAATAGCTCTCCTCTCTCCCCCCTTACTCTCTAAACGAAAACACGCTAGACTAGACGCGAGAGGTGAAAAAGGGTGGCAGAATTCGGGAGTTCTCATCGAGTTTCTGTGATACCAATAAATTAGGTTGTCAACCATGCAGTCATGAGAAAAGGCATATTACCTCCATTTAAGTATTGGGGTGAGTTACGTCAGTATAGGGGTATACACATGCTTGAAGACACCGTGACTTTCCCAAGGTTCGTTTTTTTCTTTTTCAAGTGGTGTAGTCGAAAATTTTTGCATTCACACCCAAGGCACAGAGACATCAATTCCAAATTATTCGAGACGACTTGACAAGAGTCTTTTTGTCGACAGAGTCGGTGTCGATGTCAGTTTGCATGACAAGTGAAAGCTCAAAATCTCGAGTTTTACACGTCGGAAAGTGACTGAAGTAAAAGTGGTGAGAAAGAGGAAGGGATAGGGAACAAAACAGAGGAACTACCGTTCCTTACTGAGGTCATTTACGCATAACCAAATAATACATTAGCCTCCACTAGCCTTTGTTCGGTTGCTATGGCGTCTGACAAGAATTTTAAGTCGACTTCGAGCACGATAAAGTCAGGGCAATATGTTTATTGTAGCATTTAAAAGAGGAAGCAAAGCAGACGAGTCGAAAGGTGGGTCTGCTTCAACCCTTTTTGGCGTTGAGTGGACTGGATACCGGAGGCAGACATGGCAGTCCTCAAGTAGTGGGCTCTCCCGAATCAATTGCAACGGCGGCGGAGGCTGCCGCAGCGGCTGCAGCTGCCGCTGCAGCATCTAGCGGCCTTCTACCCCCTTCTGTATCTCTCGGGGGCTTGCCACAACTCCCTGCGGTTACTTCTTCACCGCTTATTCCACCTCTATTTCCCATTCCACCCCCACTGGAGTCGGCACCTTTGATGCCGCAGTTGACAGGGTTTCTGCCTCCCAACTTTCCTGCCTTCGTCCCTCCCAATTCGTCTGCTTCCTCCTGCTCCACCGACACTGATGATGCGATGGAAAGACTTCAGTCAACACCGCAGCTCAGTTCGGATTCTGGCCCACTGGCAGTGGCACGAGCGTGGCTTTCCACTCTGGCCAACCTGCCTGGCCAGACCGCAACTAACGGTAGTTCTGATGGAATTCGAATTTCCACCACCCCACCTATTAACACCAGTGCCAATGCCGCAAATTCCACAATTTCAGGAAACCTCGCAGCAATAGAAGAGTTGTTGAAGAGTCTTCCAAGTATGGCAGCACAACAGGCGGGTGCTGGAAGTAGTTCAAAGCCTCTGCTAATGCCACCATTGCCTCCAGATTTGCTCTCTACCTTGGTACACAACAGCCCACTTGTGTTAAGCATTCTCTCAAGATCCCAGGCTCTTCTAGCCTCACAGGGCTGCATCCCACCACCCCCTGCACCCCCCCCACCACCTCCACCACCACTTTCCACCTCGTCTGCAACGTTGACAACCGGTCCCTCGACGACAGCGTCAGCCTCTACTCCCTCATTGCCGTCGTCCAAAGACAAGTCCTCCTCCAACAGTGTGGACTTGATGATAGGCACCGCAAAGCGTAAACGTACACGTCCAGTGTACATACCTCCACAAATGTGGGCTGTGGTGCGTACTTATATACGTGGTATTCATCGCTATATTACCACAAAACTCACCAGTCAGTCACAATCATGGTTACATGGTCCCAGGTGGATGATTTCTACAAGACAAAACCCGTTGGTTTATTTTTCCTTCATAGAAACGATCTTCCATTGAGGGCAGTCCAGGCGCTGCAGACAGTCCAGAGGACTTGAGTATGCCTCGAGCAACGCGACAGCAACAACATGAGTTGTCAACCGGAGCCTTGGAAACACGTCTTGCCTACTTCCTTGTTCGCGAAATGCTCCCACCAGAAATTCTTGAGAGGGAAGGCTTTCGAGTGAGTTATTAGATACGCCTCTTCTTGTGTCCCTTCTTCCCCACTCCTTCCCCTCGTTTTTTTCTAATTTGTACCTTACCTCCTCGTTAACTGCGATAAATTTAGAGTGATTAGGTGCGGTTAGTGACAGCTTGACAAGCTATTTAATTCGTCCCAGAAAATGTATCATACTGAGAGAGTCAAATACTCTTCTAATTTATCCTCCTAAAGCTGGTATTTAACTCCTTGAACGAAGAAGATATTTCAACAATGTCTACTGGCAAAGATGAGCCTTCACAAGGTGGCAGAAGAGGTAACAAATTTGCCAAATAAAAGACTAAGAAAAGTGGCTTAGAGGAGTAGGGAGGGGAAAAAGAAACCTATAGTTGGTCAAACTGCCAGGCAATATTTCCAGAGGTTTCTATTCACTCCGGTGTAGTGAAGTGAAATATCCCTCCCTCCTTTCACACTTTCAAGTTGAGGTAGAGTCGATGTGGTTGGGGGGGGGGGGGAAGGAGAGAGAGGTGGGGTAGCCCCCTCATCTAGAACGCAAAATCTACCATTACCTTTCATGACCTCAAAAAGGCTGATAAACAAAAAGGTCAAGTTCTTTTCAATTGTGAAAACTTCGATAATTTCCTATCCATTTATCCAGAGGGATCTGGAAAATAATGGGAAAATTTTCGTCCCAAAACGCGATAGTTGATGGGATTTTGCTATTCTTTTTCCCTCTTTTTTCTGCTCTTCATAACTTGTAGAGTGCATTTGGATCCCCTCCAAAAGAGAGATAACTCTCATTTGAGCTTCCTAAAGGATAGGGCTGGGCGGTTCTTTGGGGTCTTTACAAGACCCTAGAGGAGATTGAGCTCAATTGCTGACGGAAGATCTCGAAGTGGCCGAAAAAAAGATAGTAGAGTTGTAAACTTCCCTTCTCACCACTTTTAGCCGCTCAGTAAAGGTTGAGAGATGTGAACAAACCTTCACTGAAGTCTACCTGGATGGAAGCAAAATCCCGATTTATCATTAAGTGAGCAAGAAATAAGTTTTAGGGGTTTCCCTTAATTATTCGGTACAATTCCCCACCGTCAATTTCAGGGACCTGTCAAGTATGTAGAACGTCTATCACCGTACTATTTTGACTTCTTTTATCTGGTGATTGAATCTACTGGATGGAATTCGAGCTTGTCTGCATTACCGAGCCCAGTTTAATGCAACTTTGAAGGCGCAGAAATTTCTCATTAAACAGGACTTGAAGAGGAGACTGGTATGAACTAGCGGAACTTACCACTATCAGCATCAATTTCCGGAAGGCCATAAATTCTTGTGCCAATGTTGACACATTAACTCGAGGCTGACTTGCTAAGACCTTTCAGGAATGAATTGTGTGAGCGGTAGAAAGAATAGAGCAGTTACACATACGCCAACTAAGAAATTAGAGGAAGCTAAACAAATGGGTGCTACTGACATTAGACAACAGGCAGCAGGCCACCGACGATAATCTACTTGTAGTTCCTCACTCACTCACTCAATTCGTCTTTGTTCAACTCACCAACGAAAAAGGAGGGCTTGCCAACCCACTGGCTGACTGACTTGATGGGAAAGGGGTTTTTCTATTGAGACCCTCGTTGAGCAGTCGAGTTTATTCTCTCGCACGCATAGACATATTTCTCGGAAAAGCAGCACTTCATCGGTAGAAGGCTGTGTCTTATTTTTACACCGAAGGCTAAATATCTGCAGCTATTGCATTCAGGCACTCGATACTGCTGGAGTGTGTGCACAAGACTGTCGCCTTCTTCAGAAATGGTGGAGATTCGTGCTTTGGTGAGAAGAAAGTGCAAAGTTACTGCATTTTTGAATCGAAGATGATGAAACTACACCACATCATCTTTCCCGAGCATCAAAAAGTCATATAATCACATAGGAGGTGAGAGGCAGTGAAATAAAAAAAGTGCTGACTAGACTTTAGGCTGTTTGATTCTGGGGATAAAAAATTTTTTCCCTCCCGCTTCCTTGTTTCAAGATTGCAAAACGATGAATAAGGAATAAGGGAGAAAAAGGCACCTAGGAGCCAAAAAAAGGGTTTCATACCATTGCATATAGCGTTAAGCTGTGTCAAGGCAATCGATGAGGTCGAGAATTCCTGGTGTAGTACGGAAATTCAAAAGATCTAGCCGAAGGAGCTTAAGAATCATGCGAAAGGATGCCAGTACAAACGAATTCGCACTGCCTGACCTCATCTGCCCCGAAACTCGTGAGCATCATTGCTCGTCAGCGCATGTGATTGAGGAGGGCAAAGCGTACACTCACAACCATCCTCCAATTTACCTGCTTCTAAGTTAACTGCGTTAGCAATAAAACATCTTTTTTCGCCTGTCTGACCTCGCGTCAGGGTTTATTCCTTCCCGGATTTCCACAACTTTCGCATTATGATGTAGGCAGGAGATAGAGTCCAGGGAGCGTGTATGTGCGTGCGTGTGTGTTAAATCCATTAGCGCTCGCTTTCCTCTGATAGATGGCTACTTCACCACCACTTTGTGTCTCCTCGGAAATTATCATCAAGTGTATCATCACTGCCACTGCCGGCATTAGTGGATACTCGCGGGCTGCATATCGGCGCCTTAATCTACCTTCTACCTTCCTCCTTGCCTTTATGGACTTTGCCTTCTTGCCCTCCACTATCCCCATTCTCACTTCTATTTCGTGTGTACTCGGGGGGGGGGGGGAGGAGGAAGAAGGGGAGGGGCAAATCACCCACTTCCCCCTCCTTTCTCAACAGGTCCACTTATAAGTGGGCAGTGTGAGTAATAGGCACGGCGACCTCTGTAGTTCTTCGATTTTAGCAGACAGGCAATGAGGCAAGCAAGTAAGTAAGTGGGCAATCAAGCTATAATCATCTACTCCC
>NW_020170464.1:5385-51353 GCF_000524195.1 Echinococcus granulosus | reverse complement strand
TGGGCAATCAAGCTATAATCATCTACTCCCTCAGGCAGCTAGTTAGCTACCAGGCTCCATCGCCTAATCAGCTGCTTAATGAAACGCAGAGCAGAGGGGTGGAGGGGAGAGGAGGTAGCGGGGAGGGTGAATGGAAGGGTGACATCAAACACTGCTAGCACTTGTTGATTACTGCAAGCAGAAGACTCGTGCAGGCTTATCAAATTCGAGATCTCGTCTCTACCTGCCTACCTACCTACATACCTACTTAGCCACCACCCTTAGTAGCCTCGCCTCTCGTAGGCTAGGCGCCTGAGCAGCGATCTGATAAGGAGGGGAACAAGAAGCCTGGCAGCAGCAGCTAGCCAGCCAGTAGCCAATTTTTCGTCTTCCCCTGGCTTCCCTTTGTCGCCAAATTAGCAGCAGAAGTAACAGTAGCAGTGGTAGTAGTTACGTCAGGCAAAATTAACGGTAAGGTACGTCTGTGCTTGTGCGTATATGCACTCTGTCAAAGACGAACTCTACACTGAGGAGAACTAGACCTTAATTCTCCACCTTCCTTCTTCGTCTCTCACACAGACCCTTGTGAATGAGTTGATTGGCTCGACGAAGGCTTTATCAATTCCTCGAATCACTGCAAGACAAATGAGAATGGAAATACTACCACAAATTGCAAATACGGTCCTTCCAACACAACAACAGACACTGAGTCGAAGCAGTCTGGCAGTCGAATTCTGGCACAATATGGACGGACGTCAGAATTTTGCCAACCTCAGTATAGGTTGTGAAGGACGTCTACTACAAACGGCATTATTGAAGTGCCCAGCAGATGTAAAGAAAATTATTGTGGATTGTGTTGGATCAAGTGAAAAGACTGCGATGTTGTTGCCCAGAGCTCTGGTGACAAATCGACCCGAGGAGTTACATGAAATTATGTCTGGAGACTTCACTATTGTGCCTTGCTTTGTTACAGCCCTCGCTGCGTCTGTTACGGTGAGTTAGCTCATTTAAAGTCCTTGCCTACCTGTTTTACTGCTAGTGATTTTTGAAGTAGTCGTGTCCAGAGCCTATGAGGTGGTGCTTACAGACTCTATGAAAGTGTATTTTTGAATTGGTTAGCAAAAGGAGGTCGTGATGTTGGAGGGGATGGCGGAAGCTGTAGACGGAAAATCCGATGACAGCCTTGGACAAGGTAGAGGTGGCGAGGGAGGTCGTGATGTGTAGACTCGAGAAGCTATAAGCCTCCACAACCTCTGGAGGAGGCGATGATGATGATGATGTTCGCAGACGAGGTCACGAAAATGGGCTCCATTTGAGCCGCTGTTGATAGCGCATTGACCGGTGGGGCTAGTGAGAATGCTGTCGCTATAGCCAATATATTGGCGCCTTGAACCAACTGTGATGGTCGGTTGGAGCACTTCTGTCGTGTCGTCTATACCAGTGGTATCGAAAAAGCAGAACGAGCAGAACTTCGAGGTAGGAAATTCGGCAACCGCAGTTTTGACGACTTGAGTTCTAGTTAGGGGGTTGAATAGGCGGGGGCAATGGCCACTGCCAGTCCACCTTTTCGTTCGCCTGCTCTACCTCCTTCCGTTAGAAAGAAACACCAATTGTGAGTCTGGATGGTTGTATCAAAACTCCGAATTCTTCCTCCTTACAGAGTGGATTTCGAGCACCGGAGGTTATCGCCTTACTGCGGGATATGAGAGAAGCTACAGGATTGCCCCCAAATTTCACCAATATCACAACCGTGGAGACCATTTCGTGGCGTGAAGTGGCGGATTTAATGGTTCGAGTCCGCGCGGAGCGACAGAATGGTGATGTGTGGCAACTCAAGTGCCTTCTCGATGTAAGTTGACCAGTCTCAATTTTGCCCAACAAAATAGCAGCATTAGAGAACACACACGTTTGGAAAAGGAGATAACTTCTTCCATATACTCCCTTCCCTTTGCACCACAAATCCCCTGTGCATCGGAGGGTGAAGAAGCGAAGAAATTTTGGCTTTTCGTGAGAAGAGGAGAGGGAGAAGAGAGTTAGCTGTCCAAAGCTTTGCTTACCCCTTCTCCTCCCCTCTTCTGTTGGCAGCCAATATCATCGAGGACGTGTGTGGGTGTGTGTGTGTGTGAGGGTGTGAATTATTTACATGGTGTGAACACATACACACATGTGGCCGTGAGTCGGGTCGGCGCTCTCGCGTAACGAAGGCTCACACAGCGCGCAGTGGATACATCCCTCTCTCTCTCTCCCCCTCTCCCCTTTTCTCCTTCCTACTCTCCTCCACTCAGCGCTGCTGGTGTGGCAGCAGCTACTTGCAATCGAGTTTTGCCTCGCGTTTAGCGCCACCTTGTGGTGTGTGAATTATTTAGCAGGGAACGCCGCACACACGCGCATACATACACATCGCAGTTTGCGGTGAGACTTATTTATTATCAATGCGCTTGCCGATCAAGAAGGGAGAGAAAGAGAGAGGTGACAGTGGGCAAAATCGGCTTACTTTCCTACCTACATGCGTGATGTTGTAAAAGTCTTCCCCCTTTCTATTACCCTTTCAGAACCTCGGAAGGAGCTTTGACGACGTCAAGCAACAAGCGGCATCATGTGCTACGGTCTCTCTAATCACTCAAATTCTGATTAACCTCCGAAAGACGCACCTTGCGACGACTTCCGAGGATTCTGAGGTAATCGAGGCCTTTAAAACCGCGGTAAATGAACGTTTGGATGTATTCTACCCACGCAAACCGAACTCACTATCTGATCTCTTACTGATTGCTGGTTTGACCGACCCACGAGTGCGAACACGAGTTCACGAATTTGCACCACAATCTGTTAATCTTTTGAAGGAAAAAGTGAGCACACACCCTTTGTAATACTCGAGTTACCACTTCGACCTTTGATCAAACTTTTTTTTTTGTCAAAAACATAGGTCGAGGAGTTGAGTCGATTAAGGGATAAGGATGAGGTGTTTGTGCACACAGCACATTGTGAAGTAGATCGATATTTGCGTGAGGAGGTAAAAAGTGGTGTACAGACAGATCCTTTTCAATGGTGGAGCGAAAGACAGACGACGTACCCTCTGTTGAGTCGCTTAGCTCGGCATTACCTCGCAATACCCTTGGCGTCTTTCAACACACAACTTCGGTTGAAACCGCTACCTAGAAGTACGCAAAGGGTGGTATCGAGTGCACTACCAGATGGACTGAATCTACCGAATTATTGTGACATCTTTGCTCAATTGAAAATGAATCTCTTCGCTGAAGATATGCTCATTTACACTTTCCTCTGGCACAACTGGAGCCTTCCATCTAGTCAGGTAAGCTATAAGTTGTTAGCCTACTAATAATATGATAGTAAAAGGAATATTAGCGACTAACATAGCCTCCCACTTTATCATTTAGTGATTCAAAGGCAACAGTGATGAGAGCTGGAACACCTTTAGTAATACAAAGGGCAAATGAAAAAGCAATGTGCATTTTCCTCTAATTTTGCTTTCCTCACTTGTACATAGGTGTACATGAAATTGTACAATATATAATTTTGCAGTCTTTATTGTACCGTTTCTACTGATGAAAAATTAGAAACTTGGTAATGGTCTTCAGTCTTACAAGGAAAACTAACTCAAGTCGGGAATAGAAAAGCTAAGAGCTCATGGTGTTTTTTAAAGATCCCCTTAATGCGTGATGCTAAGAGGTTCAACTATGAAATGGGTTGTTTTCTAGATAGTGACAATATTTCGGTTGGTTTGCTTCCAGGTTTGTGTAATTAACCAGTATATTCACCCTTTTTGGTTTGACAGTATTTTGGATCACTGCAATGACTGAGCTACTGGTTTAAGTAGAAAGTTTAAAAAAATGTATGACATGAGGCTAGGCAGTATGATGAGTAAATATTTAGCACTGATTATTAACATTTGTTTGCTCTGTCAACTCACCGCCATGAGTGATTGTATCACCTACCGCGGCGCAGAGTGAGCAACAGGGGACCGCTCGAAGTACTACAGTGGAAGGCGGCGCATAAGTCAGAGAGAGAGAGAGAGAGACGTGGACAAACAGGTATGCTTGTGTTTCAACAAGTCTTCATTAAGCATTGTCAATAGGGCTCAGCGGGAGAGATCAAACAGGTTGGGAGTGGGGGAGGGTACATAAGAAGAATACGAGGAAACGACCTTTGGTCCACAAATGAAGCGTGTTGCTAAGATGGCATGATGACACCAATGGTGGGACCATCGAACCAAATAACGCCAACCATTCAGTTACTTGTTAAACGACCGCACAATTGGCAGCATGGGACCGTGTCTAATGAACAAACAGGAATTGTAGAGGTTTAAAACTGGCAGGTTTTGTATTGTTCTAGCTAGATATCTACCCAGGACGGATATTTAGGGTCGGCCGATGCACCTGCCGTGCTTCGGTCGATCCAGTCCAGTCCCGTTCGAAGACTGTGACCGATGGCAGTAATGGCATATCCTTGTATGCATGAAACGTACGCTGCATAGCCAAGGCTTGTCAATGAAGACATTGAACCTTGAACTAGCGATTAGCCACAAGCATTTATGGAAGACTTTGAGAACAGAAGGGTATGATGCCAGGACTCTGGGTCTCTCGACGGTAAGGCACTCAAATAATGGGAAATTTTAAAGGCACTCAGATGAATGTCTGCCTCGATCTGCACGATCACATCCGTGGGGGCTCAGCAGCCACTTCACAGCCTTCCACACTTGGAAAGCCTTCCCGATTCTGGTCATTGAACCTGTCGGGAACAAACTTCCAAATTAACCGATGGGAATGACACGTCCGTAAAGAAGCTTTAACACCTACTAAGACTAGTGAACACTGGGTGACTAAACAGGCGTCAGATTATGTGCGCTGGGATGGTTTAGCCGTTCTTTTGTGGGAGATAGCTTCATACAGCAAATTTTTGCTACGCATTTGCTCACTGTATCTCATCAAACAATCTGAAAGGTTAATTTGGTTGCATAGCCCTCTGAAATCACTTTTGAAAGAACAAACCATCTATAAAACGTCCAGCATCATGGTACCCTCCTTCTACTGATCTAGACCTTGTTACAAAAGGCGATTATTTTCCCATTCTATGTTGTGAGAAAATTTGTCCACTCGAATCGTCGACATGCGAGAGACATCTACAAAGCCAAAAAGAAAAAAAAGTGCTATCCAATTTGGAGCTGCTACAAAAGCGGCAGCTTTGTCGATAGGGCGTGCATTTGCATTGAATGGGAGCACGATGGCATTGTCACTCATGTCTAAAAATGGGGCAGATTACTTCGCCTGTTTTACCTCAGAACTTCAGGAGGCGCCAAGAGGTTTCATGCCAGAGTGACTTCTTATGTTGCTGTAAAAAGGCTGACGTTTTATTCCCGTGACTTCGTGTAGAGGCTTTACGGGGTTTTATGAAAACAACTGCTCACAAATTTTCAACAGATCAAAAAAAACTTAGGAGATTTTTGTGTGCATATGGGTAATCAACTAGTACTTTTAGAACAGGAAAACTGGAGATGGATTAAAGATGAATAGAAGAGGAGGAGATGCAACACTAGGATCAGAGTCGACGAAGGTACGCAAATTGCTCTTTTTAATTCAGTTTATCCAAAGAAGTTTAAAAACATGCGTTTGCTTTGTTATACCGCATGCCAGATAATTTAAGGCTTCCTTCACAAGTTTGACCATCGTTAAAGGTCATTTTAAGACTGCTTTTGCCAGAAATTGGCATAAAATACATGGGGTTTTGGAATGGAAGATACCAACTGGTGCTGAATCGAATCAGTCAATTTAGGGATTATGTGGGCTCGTACGGTCCATCTTTACAGCTCCAAAAGCATTGGAACAAAGTATGAGGCAATAATGTGGGCAAAAAACTTGTTGGCGGGAGAAAAAAAGTACATCAAGATTAACACGAGATTCAATCTGCCTTTTGAGGTTGGACCAGACCAAATCTGAGTGCTATGATGGATGGCGAGAGCTATGGAAAAGGGCGATTCCTCTGTGCATTTTGACCGGGAAAAACATTAAAATGATTATTTTCACTTTCTGAATTTACACTAAGAAACTCTGGTAATTAAGGACTTTAGGAAATTGAACTATTGAATCAGGCTTGTATTTTAGTTTAAAACTTCTTGTTTAAGAACCAAAAAAGAAAATACTTTACAAATTTTGCATCACGAGAAGTCTTTTGGGGGGGGGGGGGGAAGGGGAGACTATTTCCTCTTAAAAACATAGAAGGATTAAGGATCCTTCACTTTCGGTCACCCAAAAGCGATTTCGGCCTGATATCTATCGTCAGAAAATTTTGGGTCCGTTCCCTTGGTTTTCTGCGACGAGGTATGCGTGAACAGATGTAGAAGTAAATGCGACAGACCTGTCAGCCATACCATTGATCTAACTAAGTGAGCAAATGCTTCATTGTTCGCCAGCCTCAAAAAACTAGGAGCAGTTTCTACTGGAATATGCGTACATTCACGGGTGTGAATTTGCGAGGTTCGCAGTCACGACGAATAAGAAAACACACGGTACTGGAGAAGTTTGTAAACCCAAACCAAAACAAAATTTAATACAGGGTAAGACTCCAGGGGAAATAAGTAACTAATGTGTTCTCCCGACCCTGGAGGAGTTGTGGCGACCGAGAAGGGATCCCACTCACACTGTTCCGAAGACCCCTAATTCCCACTCCATCCCGACACATACCGCTAAATTCAGCCGTGGAAGCGCAAAAACTAATCTGCTTTGGCAATGCCATCACAGTTCTGCACAATGATCAACTCCCAGCACTCCTTTTCAAAAGACTACTTTCTAGACTAAAATCCCTTGAGAGTACACGAGACCAATTTGTCTTAAAATGCCTTTCAGTTTTACACCATTTATGACTACGTGTTTCTAGTAGACTGGCATATCGGCTTTTTCATACCACACGAAGAAGAATACCCAAAAGCCCCACTTCTCCTACTAAAGGATTTTGAATCTGACAGCAGCAGCAAGACACTGAATACAGACGAGTAGTCCGACTAAACAATAACCAAACAAAAGGCCAAAGTCCTATTTTGTATTCCTTATTAAAAATTGTTAGTGGTTTTGAATAATCCTCCAAAATTAAGCACGCTTTTTATAAGTAGTCCTGACTGATAAGAAGCTAGACAGAGGAGAGTGGAAAATGGAATATCTTACAAAGCGTTTCAAATACAAGATTGAAAAAATGCGTTTGCTGCAAAATTCTTGTGATGACTAATTTCAAAACTTAGTGCTGTATGCACAGTCAAGATTAAAAACATAATATCAAAATTGCACCCCAGTAATGATTCCACATAATATAAAATTGGTCCCTAAAGCAAATTATTAAACTTAATTTCTTTTTTACAACCAAAATTAGGTGCCTCTAGTACAACGACTGTATTAACAATCATAATTTTCGCGTCTGTAAGTAAAAAGCAAATGTTAAAAGGGGGGAGAGAGGTAAGGTTTTATAACAGTACTTTCTTTGCAAATATTTTTGGATATTACCCTTAACGTTTTTAGTTGCGATAGAAGTTACGCCGCTTTTTTCCTAGAAGTAAGATGGCGCGCTCCTTCTATTGTATGCATTTTTGTACAGGGCTACTCACCAATCTTGCCCGTTATGCGTAATTGATATTATTGTTGAATTTTGGACGATTTTTTTATTTGCAAGTCTTTGTGAGCTTTTTAAAAACCTCATCAGCTCACAACGTTCAGTGTCTACTTTGTTGCACGAATATTCCATGGACAGCCATTCATATAGTGGATTTAATGCTTCTGGCTCGAGCTTTCTGCAAGAGCTAACTGTCGAAGACCCTACAAAGGATGTCTACGCAGGCAGTCAAGTCCCACAGCAACGTCCATATCAAGCCTTCCAGGACCCTAATTCTGGACATTACTCGACACCTTCAAATGTGTCTCCTGGCTCCTACTACAATGGCCAGTACAATGTGGATCCGTATTATTTCAACCACCCTATTTATCCTCAGAGAGGCAAATACCCGGAAAACTACGTGACTGTGCCAATATCTTCTCAACCAAGTGCTAATTCTCAGGTGGCGCCGAGATCGGCTTCTGGCCAGTCTTCAATGAGTGCCAGTTGGGCCGAAAGTCAGCAGCCACCACAGTACCAATCCGACCACTACACACCTCAATCTACATTCCATTCCAGCGGTAGCAGTAGTAGAATGTCCGTCACCAATTACCCTTCAGGTCATATGGCTCCGGTAGGTGGCTCGTCTACACACCAGTCATATCAGGATTCTGCCGTCAATCCCTACCAAGTCGCACCGGGGCCATATTGCCACAGCGGAATGCCACCAAACGCTTATACTGGTCTCTCACCACCACCCCAACAACAACAACCTCCAACGCACTCACTGTCCATCAATGGCGAACCAATGAATCCATATGCTCAGCAGTCCAGGATTTCACCAAATACTCCTCGTCAACAGCTGCCAAAAACGGTGGCTAAACGTCCCCCAAAGCCACGTGGTAGTGGACCCGTTGTTAAGTCACCGTATTCCCAAAACCCGATGTATGAACCAGCCGCTCTGGAGCGTTTTGTTAACACTCAGTGTCCCCCAAACGTGATATCCGTTGGTCCTACCAACGAGGTTTCTTCCCACTCTTTATCTCTTCCACCTCAACCACAACAGCCGCCACTACCACCTACATCAATTAACAGCCTGCAAGTCTGTCTCTCGATGGAACCGCCGCCTCACGTTTCTTCTCCCATTGAAAGTCGCTGCCAAACAGTTAATAAGCCCAAACCTGTGTCACCAGCGCTAGTGGAGAGGGAGGAGGGTCCGGCGGTTAGCCAGGCTTTGAACACGAGTCCACTTCGTGTCAAGTCACCCCAGTTGAGGATCCCACCCTTCCAACCCTGCGCCAACACTTCGAGTCTGCCTCCATCCCACATTTTACCTCCTCTTACTTCTCAGTCAGCGAGCTCTGTTGTTAGCTCTCCGCAGGCTGCCGCATTTTCTCCTCGTTTGGAACAGGTTAGTAAAGCGTGGCGTTTCCTACCTCCTTTACTCGTGTTATCAAGTCATAAGCACGAACCCTTTGATGACTCAAATGATCCCAAATCAAGCTTGATTTTAAGCATTAGTAATTTTAGTTTGTGACTGTAATGGGTGCTTAGCATGACCCGCATTTTTTATCGTTCATATCGCAAGCTCAATGCTAACTGCTGATTTGGAGGCTAGACCGTTGTTGACACGCACTTTGTACCAGCTCGTAAGGTTCGATCAACTTGTGGTTCTCGTCTCCCCACTTCTGATCAATGCTCGATACAGTGGTGAAGTGGTAGTCACATGATTGCGGCTATATTCAACTGAATTCCATATTGAAATGCGCAAATTACAGTAAAGTGCATCTTTTGTGTGTATGCTTGTGTATATGCGAGATATTTTCAGTTTCAATTCTCTATTTGCACTGAAGTGCATCTACGAGTGAAGTATGAAACTGTTATACTATTATGCTCTCAAGTCGCGCCAACACTTTTGTTTGGCATTTTCTACCAATAGGTACCCGAGGGTAGCCCTCAACCACCAAGTCTGAAATCACCCCTTCCACTTCGAAGTCCTCCAGCATCTTCCAGCAACGATAACCTACCTCCAATCCTTCCGAAAGAGCCGTCAGAGGTGGGAGAGGATTTGATGGAGGAAATTAAGCCAACGGGACTCTGCAGCGCGGAGCAGCCAGTACCTAGTGAAAATGTAATTCCTGGTCTATCCAAGTCCAATCTCGAAGCTGACAGGAGCCCACAGAAGCGACTACGCGGACGCAAACGTAAGATGGAACAGTCGGAAGGCAAGGGTGATGCGGATCCTTCAAAACTACCCCCCTCTATTACGGAGAAAAAAAGGCCCTTTAAAGCGACTGGTAGCACAGGGAGGCGGAGAGGTAGTCCCCTGCCCTCCAGTGGTGCGAAGCGTTCACGCCGGAAGACGGTGCCTTCGAAGGCTGTAGTGAACTACGATTTGGATGCTAATAAACGGGGGATTGAGGCTGAGGATTTGGATAAATCAAGTTTTTCTGAGGCTAAGGCTTCCATGATATTGGAAGGTGATGATGACGAGGATACAATGGCTGCTTCGGTGGCCTTAACTGAAGTGGACGAGGAATCGGTTACTGCAACTACGACGACAACTACCGAGGAGACTACGGAGGTTTTCTTGAAGCGTCCAAGGCCACCACCGCGTCTGCGAGCTTCACGACCAAAGAAGAAGAAGAAGTGTGTCTTTAATCGTTTTTCATTTTGATTGAACAAAAATTCAATTTGGTAACTTTTGTCGCCCGTTCAGATCTTTGAAATCTTTGATGAAGAAAAAGCGACGCGGAGCATACCATTATGGTGACGAGTCAGACGGTTCGGATTCGGATGATGATGGTGGTGGGTGCTCATCACGTGCTGCTCTCCATCCAGTCGCCTCCTCACACAGTATTAATTCCCAACTCGATGATGAAAATTCCCTTGATTCCTCTGTGAGTTCCCCTTTGACTTCTCTCAATACGTTGGTGATTTGCTCATTACTCGAGTTTTTTAGGCTCGACGGTCAGGCAGACGAGGGACGGATCGAAAGAAGTACACCATCGATAGTGTCGATTTCGGTCTATCGGACGATGGCGACGGTGAAGGAGGCGATTCAGCCGATGCGTCTGACAATGAGACCGTGGAGGGTTCTGGAAGGCGATCTGTGAGTGGAATAAATTTGGGCTTTTCTTCTCTTCGATGGTAATCATTCCCATTTTCTTTCCAAGGGCGCTGATTTTGTTGTCGTGAAGGTGGTTGAGAAAATTCTCGGGCATCGGATGTCAACACGACCCGTGAAGAAACTGCAGAAGGGCCAAAGGTGTGTTTCTCCAAAGAGGGACCATCCAAATCCTGATATGCGTGAAATGAATCCCTCCGTTAAAAAGGATGATGGGAAAGTAAAGGAGGCAGAGCATCGAATGGATAGAGATCAGCAACATCAGGAAAAGGCAGAGGTGGAGGAAGAAGAGGAAGAGGAGGAGCAAGTTGAAGAGTTTTACCTAAAATATAAGGGATTGTGAGTTTCTACAGCATTACTAACACATTCAGTGCTTGCAAATAAGCATTTTTCAATCTTTTATCTTCTTCATCAGCTCTTACATGCATTGTGAGTGGAAGGCTCTGGATGAGATCGCAGACCCGCGTATCGCGACGAAATTAAAAAAGTTCTTAGCCAAGAACGGCACGGAACCCCTTCCACCGCCAAGCGCGGACGATGACGATGGCACGACGGTACTCTTCAATCCCGATTATGTGGAGGTAGATCGTGTTCTCGACATCCGCATCTACGATCGCGTCAGTGGGGATATTGTCACCGACGATGTTCTCAATCCTGATGGGACAATCAAGCGTCCCCAGGGTCAGCAAAGGAGTCGGAAGAAGCGTGGTCGACCACCAAGGTCCCGGACACAAGGGGAGGGGTTGGAAGATGAAGTGGCAACCACGAACGCGGACACCCCTGACACTGCTGAATCCGAGACGCAAGACGAAGCTCCAACCCTGAATGATGAACAACCTGCAACAGTCACTTACTACCTCGTAAAGTGGCGATCTTTGCCTTATGAAGACGCTACTTGGGAGCTAGCTGAAGATGTTGACCCTGCCAAAGTCAGGGAGTACATGCGCATTAGGAATCCACCTAAGAACCCTCCCGTTATTCGTGATAGCAATCACAAGGTATGTTAAATGTCTTTCACACGGTTAAAGCTAATGATACATGTTTTTACGCTGTTTTTTTTTTTATGGAATAGATTATTCGACCGGACCCCTCCGTGTGGCGTCCAATCACTGAGGACGAGGTATATCGCAACGACAACCGGTTACGTGAATACCAAGTTGAGGGAGTTAACTGGCTGTCCTTCTGCTGGTATAACAAACGAAACTGTATTCTGGCTGACGAGATGGGTTTGGGCAAAACGGTCCAGTCCATAGCTTTCCTCTTGGAAGTGATCAAAGCTGGCGTTGCCGGACCTTTCCTTATCATTGTGCCTCTCTCCACTGTGGGCAATTGGCAACGTGAATTCGAAAACTGGTCGGACCTCAACACCATTGTCTACCACGGCAGTGCGGTCAGTCGGAGCATGATTCAGGAGTACGAGCTTTTCTACCATCGGAAGAAAGCCGCCGGTGGTTCTGTCGCCGCTCTATCAGTCGCCAGTAACAACCTCTTCAGTTCCCAGTACCGTCACGATGTCTACAAATTCAATGCTCTTATCACCACTTTCGAGGTACTTATGTCGGACATCGAGTTTTTCGGCAAGATGCACTGGGCTGTGGCCATCATTGACGAGGCGCACCGACTAAAGAATAAAAAGTGCAAACTTGGTGAGGGGCTGCGTTATCTCGATCTGGTGAGTGCTCTCGGGTTTTTTTGGCACATGCATACACAAACGCATATTAGAGGCTTGTTTGTGCACGTTACTGTCAACATTGGGTTTGTGTATTTGCAAGACCAACGCACAGAAGCGGCACCCATCATCATGATTATCAGCTTAATTGAGAAGGCTCTTCTAATTAGCTGTGGGTGGTTAATTTTGGATTCATTGTTCCCTTACAGGACCATCGAGTGCTGTTGACGGGAACACCATTGCAGAACAACGTGGAGGAGTTATTTGGTCTCTTAAACTTCCTTGAACCGGAACGGTTTGCTTGTGCTTCCACATTCTTGGCGGAGTTTGGTGAGCTGAAGACAGAACAACAGGTGGAAGATTTGAAGACCCTTCTCAAGCCCATGATGCTTCGACGGTTGAAGGAAGACGTAGAAAAGGGTCTTGCTCCCAAAGAGGAAACCATCATCGAGGTAATGTCTACTAATAGGTCAGTAATTGAGGACAGCTTATTGACAAACACCATGTCCTTTAGGTGGAACTGACAAATCTTCAAAAGAAGTACTATCGGGCGATAATGGAGCGAAATTTCACCTTTCTCTGCAAAGGCACTACGGCTTCTAACATGCCAAACCTCATGAATGTGATGATGGAACTTCGGAAGTGCTGTAACCATCCTTTTCTTATCAAAGGGGCTGAAGAGGCTATTCTTGCTGAACAGCGAGTTCTGGTGCGATAAAGCTTTCTATTTTCCTTAAATTCTGAGTTTTGTTGGGCTATTCCAGACGTTTTCTTCTCCCAGGCTGAAGCGGATCCCTCAAAACCCTACAATGAGGAGCAGCAAATGTTCAACGTTATGTTGAATGCTTCAGGCAAACTAGTGCTCATTCACAAGCTGCTGCCAAAGCTGAAGGCCGGTGGGCACAAGGTGTTGGTCTTCTCACAGATGATTCGTGTTTTGGACATTCTGGAGGACTATCTGGTCTACCAGGGCTTCAGCTTTGAGCGCATTGATGGACGCATCCATGGACTGCTGCGGCAAGAGGCGATCGATCGTTTCTGCAATGGTTGGTCGTTTGTGTGATTTGGCACCTCTTTAATGTCTCTCATTTAGTCGATCATGGCTGATTTGTGTTTGTGGTTATTTAATTAGAAATGAATGTGTACAAGTATGCTTAGTCATTGGCATCCTCACCGCGAAATTAATTAATTTGTTTGGACTCCATTCCATTTTAACTTGCTTTGGGCTCTTACTGTGTTTGTCAATTTGATTTGCATGTTTATTTGAGGGTAAGCCCACCTTTCAAAAAGAATACACGTGTCTGCTAGACGTCAGTGGTTCTTTTACAACCTTTAGCGCGTATCATTGCATGAACATTGGTAAAAAACACATTTCGTTATGATTAAAGCTACGAAATTTTTCAGGCAACCTTCAACAGTCGATATCAATGAGCCCCTGGTAATTGTGATCATGCTGGAGATTGGGTCTGCTGAAATGATCATGAAAGTGTAAGATCGGTCACTGCTCTGTCCGGGTCACTTGTAAGGGAGCAGTAAGGAACTTTAAATCCAGGGGTTGACAATAGTTTTCGGAGCTAAGGCGTGGCGGCAGATGATTTGAATTAACTCCACATTTCTAGTTTCGACCAGTAAGGATGCTTTTTTGGCTACCACGGAGAAATAATTATCAAACACAAATGATTTGATGATGAAATTTGGAGAGAATTTTGTGGTTGTTGTCTGCGTTAGTGAAGACAGCATACCTTTTCTCTCTGTTTTCTGGGTCATCCCCGATTGCGTTTGGGTTGCTTACGCTCCATGAAAGTTCTATTCTTAAATAGCTAACTCCTCGGTGTAACATCCAGGTTACCTACCTTTACGTCATTTTTAATTGACGCAGTGCTAACTAAATTGGGCTGTTTGTTCTTAAGGTTAAACCAACCTAGTTTAGATCACAGTGGTTTGATAAATGGGGCCATATGGCTATGATGTAGCAGATATAGGTTACACAATTTGTTTTTTTGGCAGCTATAACTTGTGGTTGGTTTATGAGGACGTTTTAAAATTGACCTCTGAGGATACGCTACGAATACTGCGTCCTTCAACACTAAAATTTGCAGAATCCCACCCAGTCTCCATCGCGCAAACCTTGAAATCGATGTTTTTATATCTTTTCTCCAGATCCCGATAAGTTCGTCTTTCTGTTGTGCACCAAAGCTGGAGGTTTAGGCATTAATCTAACAGCGGCTGATGTAGTGATAATCTATGATTCCGACTGGAATCCACAAAATGATCTTCAAGCTCAGGCACGCTGCCACCGTATCGGTCAGCAGAAAATGGTAAAAGTCTACCGTCTCATCACACGCAATACCTATGAGCGGGAGATGTTCGATCGAGCGTCGTTGAAGTTGGGTCTGGACAAGGCAGTTCTCCAATCAACTGGTGCTCACGCCAGACAAGCACAGTTGAGCAAGAAAGAGGTGGAGGAACTTCTCAAGAAGGGTGCTTATGGCGCCCTCATGGATGATGATAAGGCTGGTGATGACTTTTGTGAAGAGGACATCGACCAAATTCTCCAATCACGATCTCATGTTGTACAACTGGAACAGGGAGAAAAGAATTCGACCTTCTCAAAGGTACTGTGTTCATCGTGTGACTGGTGAATCTGTTGATGAGATCTGACCTACATACCTTTTTCCTAGGCCACTTTCTCCATCTCTGATAATCGAAACGACATCGCGTTGGATGATCCCGACTTCTGGCAGAAATGGGCCAAAAAGGCTGGTGTGGAAGAAGTTGGCCTGGAATTCGAGGTAACTTCGTCATTGAGCATGAGGCGTCCAATTTCAATCCATTTACTAAATTTAGGCAAATTCATAAAGACTAGTGTCGTACCATGAAAAGCTTGGGGGTTTGATTGGGGAATAGCCGATTCTTGAATGTAGCATTGTTATCGCAAGATTCCTTAACTCATAATTTTATCCAGTTACGTTAGATATCATAATAAGTTGTAAAGAATTGTGCCGACTCGAGAGTGGACTATTAAGTGGGCACCGTTGATTTTTGATGGGCCTTTGACTTGGCAGTGTGATTTGTCACTATTTGACCATCGTGCCAAAATGCTTTGTAAAAAGAAGTCAGATTTATTGTTTTTTTTCCCCATAATTTATCTTTCTCCCCATGATAGCAATGAAGGGGGGGGGGTTTCAAGACACCTCATTTTCGAGCGTCTTGTACATTATTTTTACGTCGACTTTTCCCAGCTAAGTCGCTTTTGGGCCGTTTTGAATTGTTTAAATAATAATACAGGGCCCTGAGTTATCCCTCTAGGCTGCACTAGTCTGGAAGTGAGTTTATGATTTGCCCACAAAAGCGGTGGGTGAACATGAGCTTGGATGGGTCATCATGGCATCAAAGATGGTGATTAAAAAGTGGAGACTTAAGGTTCTGCATAATTCAATGTACAAACAAAAGTACCGTTTTGCCACAGAGCTCTTCTGAGCACCAGCCCGATGCTTTATACGGTTACCTACTTCAGTTATCACGAATCCTAGTCAAACGCGAGCCAGAAACGACGATACGGTGACACCTACTTCATTCCCAGTGGTTTGTGGTGGATTTGGTTGGACTTCTTGAATGAATGCATTGGGAGAGATTCACTTGAGATATTACTGTCAAGTCTCTTTCAGTTCAGTGAAATCTAGTCTTGCACCACTGGCGGTTATTGTGCAGACCTCGGAACTGGAGGCTTGCCAAAAGTTGGCAGTGTCTTGATGACTTTTTTGTAGCCAGTCCTCACAGTTTCAACCATCTGCAATGTAAGCAGTTAGGGTGTCCGACCAGTAGGATCAGAATTGTTCATTTGGGTTGGCCTTCCTTACAGTTGCAGCTGGTGAATGGCGCTTTACCTGAGACAACTGGTATCTTTCACTTTGCTTGATTTAAAGCTTGTCATAGCCTCAGATCAAATTCTCTGTACGGTTAAGCGTTTCTGGTTGCTTTCACGCTGTTAGAGTGAAGACATTACCAGTTTTTGACTTCTGTCCATTCCTTCCAATTTCTTGCTTCTGCTCTTTTTTTAAAATAGTCTAATGCTGTTGGACCAGTAAAAATTGATAATCAAGTCGCAAAGTTCAATTATTGCAGTTTTTGGGTGGATTACAGACGGAAGTGTCCCTTGATGTTCCATCATAGTAACTGTTGTAGGTCGAACATTTCATACCTAATGATGCATCAACTTTGCGTGTAATTGTTCATATGTTCCGATTTTTAAAGGATCTGATAATGACAACACCACGCCAGCGTCGTCAAACGCATCGCTACACGGCCGAACTGAATGAACAGCAGTCGAGCAGCAGCCTGACGCACTCGCAATGCGCCTCGCGTCTACCCAACGGCAACAACGGCGGGGGCAGCAACGCTGAGTCCACTGACGGCGAAAACAGCTCAGGCGAGAGTTCTTGTGCTGACGACGACGGTGGAGACTCCAGGGCTAGCGGAACCACCATTGGCAACATTGTCCCCTCGTCTAAGCCGAAGCACAAGAAGAGCAAGAAGTCCCGTCGAAACGAGGAGGGTATTGGGGAGTCTATTGATCGAGTAGATCTCTTCCGGGTGGAGAAATGTCTCTTCACGTGGAGTTGGGGACGGTGGGCCCATGCCATCGATTGCTTTCCCTTCAAGCGAGTCATATCGGAGATGGAGATGCAGCGAATTGCTCGATGTATCCTTGGCTATGCTCTGAAGGTAACACCGGCATTGACTAGCGGTGGGGATGCGAAAGTGCGTGCAGTGGTCATGGAAATGATAAATTCCGTCGATGTGAATGGTCTTCGGACTATCGCAGATGTAGTTCAATCTTTAAAGGCTTCCAACAGTGAGGTGTCGTTGAGGGGACCTGGAGGTATCAGTTCTACCACTAGTGGTTGTGGTTTTGTGGTTCGACGTGGCAGGCGAGCCGGATTGAGAATAGGAGGTCTTGGGACGGATTCTCCAAATGATCCAAGCACTCCCACTACTCCAACTATGCTCAACTTTGACATGGATCCTGCTTCTACTGCGGACACTCCGAAACAGGAAGACCACACACAGGATGTCTCCAAAAGAGAGGAGGATTTGGATCAAGTTGACTTTGGGATTACGAGTGACTCTTTCAAACGTCACTTGGTGCGAGCTGGAGGTCGTTTGTTGGCGAGGGTCTACACCCTTTACTTCCTCCACACGGAAATTGTCGGTCTGGAACATGCGGACGGTCTCTGTGATGGATCCCTTGACCACTCTGTTTTCACACAATTAGCAGAAAGTCTTCCCCCTCTCAAAGGTGTGTAATTTCTGCTCCATCAACTCATTCTTCAGCTAATTTGGGTCTGTTTCTTAAAGCCTTCACTTTCTCTCGAAGCTCTGGATGCCGACGTGCCAGCAGATTGGTGGGACTCATGTTGCGACAAGTGTCTTCTCCTTGGCGTTTTCAAACACGGATGGGAGAAGTACTTTGCAATTCGTGATGATCCCGCCTTCTGCTTCTATCGCCGTGTCTATGGTTCCAACGCGCCCACCATTCCAATCCCTTCCACAATCGGTACTCTTAAGGGTGTTGCAGGCATCAAGATAAAATCGGAGGAACAGGAGGAAGGCGGAGACTCAGAGCCGACGATGAGGCCGGAGGAGACGGAGGAGGAAGATGATGACGAGAAGATATTGACTATTGCTACTGACGACATTACTGCCGTCACCTCAAGACCGAAAAGTGAGGTGACGAAAGCGGAGGTGGGCGAGGTTGAGACCGAGACGCAGCTTCCCCCACCCCTCCTCCTCTTCCCAGCTGTGGTCGATCTTAATAGTCGTATGCGGAAGCTCATCGCCTACTTTCAGCGGGTTCGAGCGCAGGTCGAACTGGAGTCGGTGCATAATCTTCGTTCCGAATGCATTCCCTCCGTTACTACACAGCCGTACTTAGAGCAACGGATCATGTAGACCGATTTTTATTTTGTCGTTTTTTTTTCTGACTAACAAAGACAGATCATAACCCTCTTGCTGTTACAGAAAGTGGTCTCGCCGAGAGGAGGCCGATTTCTACCGTGTGGTTTCAAGTTTTGGAGTGGAGCAAGTACTCCGCAGCCCTCCCCACTCACCAACCTCATCGCGACGACCAGGTGGTGGTCGTGTGTTTATAGGCTACAATTGGACTAACTTCAAGGTGCTTGCAAACCTCTCGAAGAAGTCTGATCAAGCTATCACTGAATACTACAATTCATTCCTCACCATGTGCCATCGCGTCTGCAATGAGCCTCTTCCAGAAGGTGGGCCTCTTTCTACCTCTCCTATTTCATCAGTCATGTGTGAAAAAACGGCTCCTAATGAAGTCGACCTAATTAGTGCATTTGTGTACTCGCGTTTGTGTGCACGGTTTCAACCGGCTTATGTGGGTCAATTTTTCCACAAGGGGTCTTACACCTCCTGGTAATTTCATGGAATTGCACATTTGTGTTGACTGTTCGATGTTGGGTTTCGCTATCGTGAAGATGCGTCATGATTGCCATTTTGAATGGGCTTTTCAGATTTCGATTATGCCTTTATGTGACGGCTTCAAAGGCGAGATTTCAAAACAGTCCGTGGGATAGTACTGAACGATGTCTTAACACCAACTTTGGAGGGTTGGTCTACCTCTGGAACTGAGTATCCCCAGGGGTCATGACCTGAGATTTGGCCCAACGCCTGTATGATGAATGCGTCTGATATCTGGGAAGTTGGGTTAAGAAAATTTTCCTTGAAAGATGAACTTGCTTCTGTAAATAAACCTCTCTTTTGGGAGTTCGAGGTGAAAGCTTCAATACAATCTAATATCTTAGCAGTAGTTAGAATTCCGCCAACATTTCATCAATACAATATAGATCTGTCTACAAAGATCTAAGAAGTTGAGGAAAGCAGACTGCTACAGTTCAAATGTTTTATTTTCTGATAAATCTATGCTGTCTAGAAAAAAACCAATGTAATCGCCCTCGAACCCTGAATGTTCTCCATCTATTTTAACGTTTTAAACTCAAACAAAAATTAATAATGGACATGTCACCCGCGTGTGACACCGATGGTAAATGCTTTAAGGTAGAAAGGCTGTGTTGATGGGCATTGGATTTGACTTTTGGGCTGTAATTCTCGGGATCTAGTTACCGCCTTTACCACCAATGGAATGTAATTTCAAAAGACACCATTGATGGTGCGCTATGTATTGTCTATGTTGTGACTGATGGGGTGGCTTGGATTATTCATCTCCCCCCATTTTTGCCCTCTCGTGTTTGCATTTTCATGCTTCCATTTGAACGTGTAGGGGTTTCCAAACTAGTTGGACCTCATTTTAATGAGTCATGTGGCGTCTAGATGCATCTTTCTCTGTTCGACCGAATTTGTCCCTTTTTCATCCATGGCATTCACCCAGTCACTCGTCGAAATGGCCACAGCTTCTGTGACTGCTACTTTCCTCTAATAGGCTGCGCCTCCCGCCAATACACCCTTACCTCAGCCTCTGGTACTTGTGACTCACCACCGTCCTGTGTGCGTGTCTGATGACGCCACGCGCATGTGCAGACTACCACGAATACCTCGTTCCCTCTTTACCTCGATGCTTGGGGTGTAGCTACTCTTCACCCATCTTCGCAAATGAATAGCACCTTGGTGTAATGCAGCCACCTTTCCCGCCACTGTGTGCACGCCATATATCTGTGCGGGCATGCAAGCGGGCCTGTCTTTAAATCACAGCCATCATCATCGCTACCACCGCTACCACTAACAGTGTGGTCGTTGCAGTTGCTGTCACTGTTGGGATGGCCTGGCCATTGATTGTAGCTCGTCCCGCTGGGCACGAAGTGTTAATTTGTTCACGTTGCTACTATTGTTGCCAGTATCATCACACCGCCCCCTCCCTCCGCTTATGTATTCAGGTCCATCACCATGTTTGATGCCGGCACACACTTGGTTTCTTAAATTCCTCCACTATCCCAAGTGTGTACGTGTAGGTAGTGGTTGGTAGTTTCTTGACTCACAGGCTCCGAGCTTGTGTAGTGTGTGTGTATACAAATACAGGGGGCATTGATCAGTCCTCTTTTTCACTCCTCACTTTATTCACTCAAGCCATCGTTAATTGGCTCCTCAATTCGGTGGGCGCGTGCGTGCGTGTGTGCTAGTAGCGTGTTTGCTATGAGCAGGCCTTCATGCGCTCGCGCTGCTATCCTTTGCACTGCCGCCACTGCCACCACCACCTATCGTGCTGAGCAGGCAGGCGTTTGAAAAACTTTTGTTATAAAACTACACGCTCTCTGCGTGCGTGTGTTTGCGTTGGGCGAAATCAATCTCATTCCTCCGTTGTCCGTCCGACCGGACACCCACGTCCGCACACCTGCGCGCACACACACGCACGCATCATCATCTACCTTTCAATCTTGCTCGCTTACTCGCTAGTTCGCCTACTAGTTAGCTGGCTAAATCTCGCTTATTCCCTTTCATAAACGCACGCCGTGCGTGCATTTAGTATTCGAAATTATCTCACACATCCTTACATCGCGTGCCTGTGCGCGCACGCTACCTGCGTGAATGCATCTATGGCCCGTTGTGTCCTTTATTGAAACCAAATTTTCTGTTGGTTGGTCGGCTAGGCAGTCGGTTGCTTTGTGCGTACGTGTCCCTCCCAATGTAAGCGTGCCTGTAAGCCAACATTTATTCATCATCGCAGGATGCAAACATGAGAGGAGAAGGTGATAGGATAACTCGTCTTCCTCCCCCGTCTCTCCACCCTCCCCGCGCGCGTGCGTACCTGTTCGCGTACCTGCAAAAATAGCCTTTCCTGCCTCGGTTTTAATGATCTGCTGATTAAGACCTCGCAATCTCTCTCACTCACTTCTTATCTGTAGGTATGCCAGCGCCAGTGTGTTCGCTGCCAACGACCACGACTTACGGCTCCTGCCCCGCCGATGAGGTGATACCCGTGGCGCCCATCTCTGAGGAGCGTGCAACGCGTACTCTTTCACGGATCAAGCTGCTCAATCGCATTCGTAACACCATCCTCACACACGAACATCTGGAGGAGCGTTTGACACTTTGCCAACGATCCTCCGACCTGCCCGAGTGGTGGGTGCCCGGGCAACATGACCGAGAACTCCTTCAAGCGGTGGCTAGGTGAGTGCGGACCAGATTAAAATTCTGTTGCCAGTAGTAGTGGTGGTGAAGGCGGGGTGGCTCTAGACAGCTTTAACTGTCCTGGATTTTTATTACCTTCGTGTGTGCGCGAGCATTAATTTCGGTCGCATTTAGATGATGACTCATTGTGCCTTCCTGGCACTGTATATGTGGGTGTCCACACATCTGCGACATCATACACTGTTCTTTTCGTTATCTTTTGCCTTCAAATTGTTTAATCATGGCTGCTATAACTGTGAATCATCTCTTCTGCATCTTCTTTTCAAGATTTTCGCGTTGTGATAAGTTGTTTGCGTAGCAAGCGCGCCTGTGTGAGCGCATACGCACGCAAACCTGCATTCGCCGTATTCATCTCGGTAAAGCAATTAAAAAATGGACACTCACTAGTGTGGAGGCGAAAACTTTGTCTACTTTTAACTCCTCAGTAAACGAACCTAGCTACTTGTGATTTGATTTTTGTCTTAATTGCTGCCTTGGCTGATGATAATACCCGAGCCAGGTGAACATCCAAATACTCATACTTTCATATCTGCTGTAACTATAGTTTTCAATCCCCCCAGGCTAACCAGAATAATTTGAGAAATCCACTAAAACCTAGACACATTAACAGAAGAGAATTGCTGACGATTTCTTATCATTTCTAGATTCCAATAACTTCTCCATTTTGAAGATTCGAGGTGTGAATTTCGTAGCACTTTAAGGACAATATCCCTTCAGTCAATTAAACAGATTCTGTTATAGTCTGGGGGTTTAACCTCACGTCAAATCTAGCAGTAAATCCTTATCGTTCACTTAATATTTCAAGGTATATGAACTTTTACGTCAGGACGCCGATCTCTTGGTTATTTTGAACAAATTTCGCTTAGTATATTGTTTTGGTTTTTATCATCTAGACAGGTGACATTGCGGTAGCATCATTGTCGGTTTCTTATAGTTCATTTTCACCATTCCAAGCTTAATGGGCTTTTATTTTATGAACATCTGAAACACGAATTCCGTGCACACTTTACGGAATGGGATGGAAATCGAACATCGCACAATCAGTACATTTCGTGGATTTATCTTCCATCTTTTCCAGACATGGCTTAGCGCGAACGGACTTGAACATCCTTCCTGACAAAAAGTTCAGTTTTTCACGCGTCTCGGCTCTGGTTCGACGTCAGTTGTTGAAAAATCCTTCGGCTCTTCATGGAGTGACGCCACCTACAGCGGGCACATCCACGGACACAACCCTCGGCGGTCCCTTGAGTGTTAGCGAGGTGGAAGCGCGAGCCAGCTTGGCTGCTGCGGCTTCCGTCGCTGCCCGAGCAGTTGCAGCCGAATTAGAAGCCAAAATCGATGCTGCAAATGTTCCCCGAACCGAAGGTTCATTGTCCTTTGGAACGACAAGAAAAGAATCTGAAAATCAGGGGAATCCGGTAGAAGACCAATCTGGTAAGTGAACCTGTCCATCCAAGCTCTATCCACAATTTGCATCCAATAATTGAGTAAATCTCCCATTTAGAAAATGGGGCTTTTGAAGGCCGCACCAATATCGTCACTTCCTCTGAACCCAATCCCGAGTCCCCATCGTTCGACACAAAGCCCATAAACAACGAACACTTCAGGTGGTCCCTCCAATTCGCTACTAGCCTGGCCGTGGGCTGGCCTAAAGATCGCGCTATCCACAACCGTTTGGAGATGGTCTGCCAATGCATTGAGACGGGTCATTGGCCTCTGCCCCGACGCTACATCCTCAATAATGTGGAGGAGCTAGGTCGATACCACCTCACTGATTCCACCGGTGGAGGCAGTCGTGACGCCTCTCCAGCCCCTCCAAGTTCACCCGACATCTCAACTCAGAAAAAAGCCCTAACTTCTGCCGAAGCAGCCACGTTGGCCGCTCTTTCGGCCGCCGGATACACCAGCATCGATCAGGTTCTCGCATTTCAAGCGGCTGTGGCAGCAAACGCTGCCGCTGCTGCTGCTGGAGGTCATCAGTCTGATATCGGTGCTGGCACGCAGGCAGCACCCACCGCAGTCTCCTCTCGTGGTGGAAGGGGTGGTGGTCGTGGTTCTCGGGGAGGTCGTGGACGTGGTCGTGGTTCTAGAGGCGGAGGAGGTGCGGGTGCCTACTCTCGTGAAGATTTCGCTTCTGCGGCTTCGTTGGCAGCTGTGACTAAAAGTACGGAGAGTCCATTACCAACTCGTGGAAGAGGTTCAAGAGGTGGTCAGATGCTACCTCCACGTGGTTCTCCTGGTTCCACACGTGGCAGGAAACGAAAGTTCGAGACCACGGACACCAAAACGTCTCTTCCACCGCCGGATTCTTCCGCCTGGGAGGTCAATGTTCCTCTCATCTCTCTGGTTAATGGGAATTTGATCCACGGAGAGAAGGCACCAAAACGACGGCATTTGGAAGCCTGGTTGGAGGCGCATCCAGACTATATGCCGTATTCCGTGGAGCCAGAGGATCAAGTTATTTTTAACCGGGTCGCAAAGGCTCGTGGACAGGATACTTCAGCAATGGAGGCGCTCGCATATCGTCACTACATGTCCAGTGTGTTGAGCAAGGTGGCTAGTTATGCTGCGAGTAGCAGTAGCCAGCGGCCGACTGCATCTACCTCCACTGCTTCGGCCAGCGAGCTGATGGAGCATCAACAGAAGCAGCTGCTCGCTTTTGTCGCTGCCTCAGCCTATTCGAGTAATCCAGCCTATGCGAGTTTGATCGCTTCTGCGCTCGGTTATTCCCAAGCAGCTGCGGCAGCAGCAACTTCCTCCGCTCCGTCCACCCAACAGAAATCCAGTGATACAGAGAAACCTTCCACTTCTAGTGAGACGAAATCCTCGGCCTCAACTGCCTCTGATCCGGTAACTATAGGTGCGTCAGTTTTTTTGATATAGTCTTGTTGGATTCGGTTTTTTTTGCTAGCTTAAAACGCGGTTTTTTTCTAGCAGATGATCAGGCAAAGCGGAGCGGTGGTGCGGAGGCGTCATCGGTTCCCTCTGCGTCAACCTCAACCACTGCGACGAGTCAATTGACACCGGAAAACTTGCAGTCGGTCCTGACGGCGTACCAACAAGCGGCGTCTTTTGTTGCCGCGGCCTACATGTACAATCCCTCCCTCTACGGTCAACACTTCAGCAGCGGAAGTAGCTCAACGAATGCTACCGCCACTTCTGGTTCTACTCCTGCTTCATCATCGAGCGCAACAGCAACAGGATCATCGGACGCATTTCAGCGTCAGCAGATGTCCAACCTTCTATCCTCTGTATTCGGCTCCACGGCTTTGAACTCCCAGCTGACGACAGAGAAGGTTACCGAGGTGCCCGCTTCCAGTCCACAGCCTCCTCCTCATTTGACCTCAAGACAGGAGACAGAAGGAGAGGAGCGCCCTGCAGTAGACGAAGAGGAAGCGATAGGTGGTGCTGGGAGTGGCGGTAAACCTGTCATTGTTGCCACTGGTGAAGGCTGTGGCAGCAGTAGTGCCGGCGATGGTGACGTATTGGACCTCAGCAAGCCGGAATGATCTCCTCCTTTTTCTTCTACCTGAGTTTGCGTGCGCGTGTGTTTGTATAAGCGTCAAACGCATTTTGTTGCTCTCTCCGTCAACTTTCTCTTCTCTCTTGGTGACAGCCGTCAGCCTACCGCCGCTGGTAATGTTGGTGACGATGATGCATTTTCTCCGTACAAACTGCCGACCACAGTCATAACTGTCACCAGTTTCCCTTCCTTCCGCTGCAGAACACAAAACAAACACAACAAACGAACGACGACCTCGTGTTTTATATCCACCGTGTAAAATTGCCCTCAGCCACCCACGCACACCCAAGTCGGATGTTTTAATTTTACTCCGCCGCTGCTCTGCCCCTCGTTACTCCCTCGTGTAGTCTTTTTTGCTGCGTGCGAGCTTGTTTTGCCCTCGCCCACTCTTCGTTTTCTCCCCAAATTTCCCCTCTCTCGCGCTAATAATCCTCCTGTATTGCGCTCCTTACCCGCACACACACTAAAATGTAACACATACCTATATAACTGCTACTATTACCAATAATATTAATACCTCTGCGTTTAAACCTCGAGGACAACTTAGGGCAGGGTGTGTAAAAGAACTTGTTATACGCTCTCTCTGGGTGTGTGTGTGTGTGGGAGTGAATAGACCATATCATGGGGAGGTACAGATGTTTGGCATGTGGTCCATGGGCTCGTAGGCTCCCAGAACGGTCCCGTCATCGGTTTCGCTGTTGACATCACAGGTTGCCTGTTTGAAGGAGACTTTGTCGGCAGCTTCAATGGCGCGTTGAGCAGCTACCTCGCGTTCTGCACCGGAGTCGATGAGACTGAAGTAGGTTTTAGCAAAGACTGCGGCGTCAAGAACGACATTGAGGGAGGGGTCAATGTCGGCTAACTCATTGCCCCATTGGGCGCCAGCGACATCGCGTGCCGGGACAGGGGGGAAGGGCATATCGGGGAGGATAACAGTGTTAGCGTCGGGGGTACGAGGGGAGTGCTGGGCCACGGAGAGACCGCTAAGAGCATAGCAGGTGTGGTAGGGGTCGACATTCTTGCCAGGCTTATCAAAAAGGCCGCCTCCGCTAGTATCAATCACTGGCATCTGGTTGTTTGGTACTGAGAGACCGGGACGGGTGTAATGAACCTTCTGGCAGCAGAGGAGGACATATTCCTGAAGGGGTGGGGGGAGAAGATATTGAAAAATTTTACGATAGAAGAAACTTATGCATAGAATTGGGTCTTAGTTGCATTTCAATGGAAACATTTATCCGTAAGGAAGTGCAATTGTCGAAAGACTCGTTAAAGCTCGTCCAGATTTCTCACAAATTAAGTCACTCGCTTTATCCTTTCACTGACCCTGCTTGTTTCGAACCGCCTGCTTTTAAACGCCTGACTACGTTAGTAGATCGAACCGCCTCTGAAAAAATTCATCCTCCATTTAGTCACAAATCACTACGACATAAATGAACGCCCAAATTCGATGAATATCGGCAAATCTTCCAAAAAAAGAGTAGAAATACCTTTGACTCACATTTCATGAAGTTAAGGAGCCATAGAGCTATTTTGCTGAGTAGACAGCACAAAATTCGAGGGAAACCTCCTACACAAATCATCGACCGAAGAAAGAACTATGCTATTATTCGGTGGGTGTTTTGAGCTATTTGGACACATTCTCGCAACAACCGGTCTAGTATTAGCATAAAAGCGGCAATACAGCGGAGGACCTATAATCGAAGGCTCGAAACAGCTCTTCGAAAGGGACCTTCTCACTCCGATAATCGCGTATTTTTCCAAAAACAGCGCCTTGAGCTGTGCTTCACGACGTCAATAACAACAGGGGATTGGAGTGTGAAGACTCAATTATGATGACCTATTGGTAGTGTCAACAATCTACTTCAAATCAACAAAATAGAGATCCAAATTCTTACAATCCTGACCTACTTGTAACGCAGACGTATCGAATAGCGCCGTCTCCGGGGTATTAGCACTATCAGTATCAACACGAAGGACCTGTTCCACCAATGGAAAGATAGCACCCACCCAGAAGGAGTAGCAGCTATCCACCAGTTTGTGTGTTCGACCCTATACAACAGAAAAAAGAGAGATATGGGTCCTCAAAAGCTTCAATAATGCTTGCATACACTCACAACAGCCTTTCCACTCTTCAATTCTCCATTAGCAAGTTAATACGGACCCAATAAATGAGTTTGTACGGATATTCAAATGAACCTCGTAGACTGAAAGAAATTGAGGAATTGACAGGCAGTCAGTGGAAGAGATATTGCTCAAAAGACAGCCAGGTAAATAGCTAAAATGACAGAAGTACAAGTTACTGGAATATCTGATAAGGATAAACTTGGGGAAAGCATTTTAGATAGATAGATGATTGGATGGACGAATGGATAGCTTTCAGAAAATAAAAGTCCACTGCATAATACTGAAATGATGTCGATTAACCCACTGCCCGAGTAACCTTATGAGACCTGTGAGCATAAACAAATGTCATCGTCTGACGATGCAAGTAACATGAGCAGCGAATTTAAAGTGACCGCGAGGGAGGAATAACATCATATGCAAATTTCCCGTTAGAATAGGAAAGTTCCTTGGAAATACCTCATAGATTTCGAGGTTCTTCAATTACTACAGCTCTTCCATTGGTGAACTGCACGGAAGCAACGCTTAAGAATGGATACTGCCGTGCAGCAAGAGCAGACCCTCTTCCCTTATTGCATTTCGCCTAGAACTTCATCTGGATTATTCCTGGCATCATATAGTGGAAGGTATTAAAAATCTACTTCTTGCTTCATTACTACTTTACAGATGAAGTGCGTCCCCAACAAGTTAGTGTACCCTTCTTAGCCCCTCCATCCACTCATAGCCAACGACATTCAGACATGGTAACCAGTCCATTTGTTTGGATCCAGGACTCAGTGTGAAGGCATTGATAAAACCCATCATATTTCGCAGGGGACATTCAAGAATCTGGCATATCTCACTGAGCTGCCACAAGTGTGGCATCAAAGCTGCTATTAACGATGATGATACGAGGTAGGAAAGTTTGCAAGTAGCTTTATCACAAACGGAGAAGGTCTGCGCGTTTAGCGACATAAATTGTACGAACAGAGCTCCATGCTACCCATTTGCCAGATTGAAGGAATCCCAAATGATTGTGAAAAGGTCCATTTTCTGTGCAGTGTCACCTTCGGTGCGTCTGGTGACTATTAAGTTTCTAATGATTAAAGGAAGACTGGCAAAAGACTCCAACAAACAAGGCACACGTTTGCAAATGTAGAAAAGCAATTACATAATGGAAAAGGAAAAGGGCAACAGGAAGCAGAAATTACATCCACAAATTAAAAGCAACCCGAGTTTATTTCAAAACTCCTTTTATTCTAATTGAAGGGGCTAGAAAAGTAAGTCACGAATAATCATCCATGTGAGTTGTCTCTTCTACAAGAAAAAAAGTAAGACAACAGGAAAAATCCTAACATGCTTTACTCATAGAGGCACTCACTGCCACAATCTCGTACACAAGCTATTTACAAATTCCACCTCCTTTTCGATTACACCTTTGCCTCCCAAGTGTCTTTTACTTCCTATATGATCATGTAACTACTTTAAGCCAAGAAAGGTCGATAATTAACTTCTGGAGAAATGTGGAGAGGATACGGTTGATGACAAGGTGGCAGTATTGCCCTTCCATTACACTACACCGTGAGGTCTTCTCGCGGTCATATTTTATGCCATGATATTTGTGCTTTATTCTACAAGAATCACACGTTGTTCTCACTCATTTACTATACCTAACTGTCTGTCCACGAAGGTGAAGTTTCTCTTACACATCACCCACTTGAACCAAGCTGTGCCGAGATCCGCCTAACTCACAGTCGCTTGGTCTTTGCCAACTGAGTAAGGCAAAGCCAGCACCCCACCAAACACAGAAACACAAAGATAGCACAGTCATGGAAGTATTAAGTGATGCGGGTCTTAGACATGTGGATTGGGTAGCAGGTAAAATAGTTTCGAGTTAACAAATAATTTGTTCGTTCACGTAACGAACGTTGTAATACCAAAGTCGTAAAACAATCCAAAGTGCATGTCACGCTTTTACGATATGAAGAGAGAGTGATGAACCACAAATTGATAATATTTATTTGGTAGCTTCTATCACAACTCTCACTACCGATGGAGATTTAAACGAACTATTTTATCACTCATGTCAAACACTACTGAACATCTTAGACGGCAGGCTAATATCGAATTAATGTGTCAACGGTGATACACACCCCATTATTATGGTTAGATACAAGAGATGTAACTATCCTTAAGCGTTCGTCACTAGAATCAAGTTATATATGCAAAGCGTCTCCGAGAGCAGGTTCTGCCGCCGCCCCTACTTCAAGGTCCACTTGACAAAACTAAGGATCGAGTTAAACTAAGCTCTAAAGTAAATAAATTCGAATCATGTTAGATTCAACCAACAAAGAGGAAAATGGTACATAGTGAGATAAGGATACACTGACGGACATTTATGCACTACTATCTACTCAAAGCCTCTATAACATACAATTATTCGCGAAAAGGGGGCTGTATTATAAACAGCACAAACTTTTCTGCTACTGGATACAATCTGAAATTGGTATATACGTCGTGCTAAGCTAATGTGTGAAAACAGCTATCGAACTCCTACATCAACAACCACTCAGATGAAATAGTTAGAGTTGGGGCTGCATACACTGCCTATGATTCCAACATTTTTCATCTTGAATGAAGGCACGGAAATATCAATCGCCTACAAACGAGCAGATGCCTGCTGTAGCAACTAATCAAAGGAAAGGAGAAATCAAACAGCCAATAGAAAATGAATACCCATAATCAGAACAAGTAAAACTACACTTCAACAGCAGTCTATTGCATTCATCAGACCCTAGCATTATTGTAGGCTTAGTTAAGTGCATTTTACTACAACCTCACTGTTTTACCAGCATTGACAGGCAGACAAACCTGAAAGCCACCCTCGGTAGGCATTTGGCGATGCGCAGCCCAGCGAAGGAGACGTGGAACGTCAACAAGGTGGATGGAGTCGAGGAGATAGAGGGCGGCGAAAGCACAGAAAGAGTAACCGCCGTGTGCCTCCAGGCCTGGCTGTCCACCAAAGCCACCCTCATAGGTCTACGGAGAGAAGAAAAAGATCTAATTAGTTGGCGTTGAGACGGTAATTTGATTGGGTGAAAAAGCTGACCCAATAGGATACGAGATGGCGAAGTCAAGATAGGCGACAAAGACCGTGACCACAATAGTCAGTGTCTACATATGACTTCAGTGTGAGTGGATATCCTGCCAGGATATTCAGGTATTAACATAGGAAAAAATCTCGCTTTTCACATTTACACACAAAGCTGACGCAGCTGGAATGAGCAGTGAGTAAAGCCACTTAGAGGTAACCAATGATATATTCGTTCATGTAACAAACGTTGCAATACCAAAGTCAGTCAGTCATAAAACAATCTAAAATGAATGCCACGTTTTTACAAAGAGGTAGTGGGTGAATAAACAAAAATGGATAACATTAGAAACTTTTGCTTGCCATACACTCGTAATAGAAGTAGCACACATTTATTTAGCAGCTTTCATCACAACTCGCGCAACGGAAGCTAATGCAAACAAAATGCTTCGTTACCAACGCTAATTTACATTATCAAGAAAAAGAGGTCCAAATTACATCATCATCACTAACCGACACTCCATGACATGAAGGGGGAAAGGGTATTAAAATGGCGGGAAAGTTGTACGAATATACGAAAACAGACCTCGCAGATTTTCTTATTACCTGACATTACACATTTGTCTAAAGAATTAATGGCATTTCGAGAAAATTACAACCTATACAATCATGCGGAGATAGAGAGGATGAAGTAACCTGTTTATCATCTTAAATGCTGTTTACTTCGGAATAAATCGGCATTAGGACGGGTTGTATCGAACTTCCACACAGCTCGCTTCCTTTGTAATGCAGAAACTCAGCGCTATCTTCAAGATAAACAGAGCGATTGACAGAAAGGCTTGTAGTAATTACTCCTCTGTTCATTGGTTAGGCGCACACTAATAAACTTAGGGTCATTATGAATTAGGGCACTCAGTTACCTGCAAATAGCCTTCAGATCTTTACCCTCATTTAGCGTGGTTGTGGTCAAAAAGGTGGCTGGAGTGCTCGGAACCTGTTGCATCAGCATACTATCCTAAATCACTAATAGATGAGTTTACAGAGGAGAGCTTCATATATTTAAATAAGCCCGCCTGATAGAGCAGATGAGTCTGCTCTCGCGGTATGCGCATCTTGGACACATTGTCCAGAGAATGACAATTGTGCACCCATATTTACCTTGGAGTGACAAGTGATGTAAATTCGCGAGAACGGCCGACCTAATAGACAGGACCAGACGTTCAGACAAAATGAACAATAAAGGAGGAAAAGTACATCGACACACTATTAATCAGGGCAACAACAAATGCGAAGATAATGATGGGCAAAGTGGCCCAGCGATTGAGGCGAGGCAGAATGGGAAGCGAGGAGTGAATAATACCCCAGGTTGGTCTCAAATAAAGGCGCATATTGACTGTTGGACGTAAAAAAAGATAGAAGAGCGAGATGTGACGGTTAACCTACAAGTGAAACCGAGGTATGGGTCGTTTGATAGTGATCGTAACCTTGCGTGCACGGAATTTACGAAGCAAATAACGCCGTATTGCAATCAGTCCTGCCTTGACACAAGGATTTGCATGCCCATAAGAGACCAGAATCTACAGTTAATAGTTCAAACAGGGAAGCAATTTTCACAAAATAAAATATACCCAGGACTTTCAAGCGATGACTAGTTAAAAGAAGTAGTTTTATCGAGTCAATGAGATATTCTCAATGAGTCGGAGAATAGAGGCATGCCGCAACGATTTTCACATCTTTAAAGATGATGTAATGTGCTCGCATATGTGCAATGTTACTCATTAAGCAATCAAATCAGCTTTCCATGGGTGCAAAAAAAACTTGAAGTGGAAGTGTACATCAGCACTAGATTCCATGCATTGCTGCTAAAGGTCTTTCAATTAACCCATTCAATAATTCACATCTAAACAACAAAAGAAATTGCGTAATATAGCTCCTTTATACTATAATATGTGCTTAATTAAAAAGAGTAGTGTGATACAAATTAGGAGTAAAGAAGGGACTGAAGGTACGGGATGTGCATTGGGTACCTACGAAACGACAAAATTAACCACGACCTTGAAGGAATGTACAGATGATAGCAGATGTGCATGGGAGAACAAGGAAAGACAGTTTATGGTGGAGCTCGGGAAAATAAAGGACAAAATTCAGTCAAGACTTAAACTGAACACGCAGCGAGACTTTAAACAGCAGGCGTTTTTCGAAGGCTTACATAAAAAAGACATAAAGCCGATTTCAGGCTCCTTCATGATAGCTCATACGACTCACACTTTGTTTTCTTCATTCGGTGGTTAGATGCATCCAACACAACTTCGTGGAACGAATAACGTTATGCTAAATGGCAACAGAAACAACAAGAAAATGCCAAATCACCTTAACTAGCTAAGGCAGCTGTGCGCGTTAAATTGGGGCTAAAACAAGACCAGAAAACAAAAAATGGAGTGCTAAAAAGCTATTTTAGTTCGTTTAAAATAGGCTACATTACCACAAGGCCTGAGTTCCAACGACAAGCCGGTTAGAGACTAGGTCAGTCCAAATGCTTCAAAAAAGAGAGCGACGTCCAATAGTTACAAAGATAATTGACTTTAACAAACCTGACATCGCGCGATCCACTCCGCCGTTCCCTGGAAAATTTCTGGCCGAGATTTAAGCACTCCAGTGATGGAGGCCGTTGCTACGGCACAATAGGCCCCTCGAACGTCTACCTCTCCACCGTGATGCATTACAAAAGAACCATCGGGCTGCCGAAGTGAAATTAACCAGTCACCCAAGGCTTGGCGGTCGATAACATCCAAAGCATCGGCCGAGAGTAGCGAAGCCAGGCAATTCACCGCACCGTAGGTTGGGGCCAAATGCGCCAACTGGTAGGGCCCACCTGCAAATCCACCTCCCCCGTGTTGACAGCTCCTCATTAGATTGACTACTCCTGTTTTTACTTTGTCAGAGAGTTGGTAGCAGAGGAGGCGCAAGGAATGAACCATCCAATAGGCAAGCCAAGGCTGACTAGCGTCGAGGTGTTCAATGCTTTCTGGGAGATCAACTAGACGCCTGGTAAGATAATTTAAGTGCTCCATTTTAAAAAGACGCATAGTCGTTTCGCCCCACTTCTCGAGTTTTTCACAGTAGGCCTTCTTCACCAGTGCCTCAGTACGACACTGATCCTTCTCAGTTTTGGTTTTCGGGTCGTTACGTACGAGGTGCTGACGTAGATGAAACATAAAGCTTCGATCCATTGGGCAGGTTTCACAACTTCACTGTAAACGTCAGGTCAAATCGCATCAGTCAGAGCTGGCTGAATAGACAAGAGCCGATGAAATCATTGCGAATGGTCTTGAGAACAACCAACCACGATCAAGGTTAAATATTGCCGATGAATCAAACTTATACAGGGTCACTACTTAAATGTGCATAACACTTTAAATGATTTAGAGGTTCCTCTCTGAAAAGCAATAAAAGTAAAGGACTTGGCTAAAATTCCGTGTAAATTAAAGAAGACCTGAGTGAAGGGGTTAGTTTTTAAAACGCTATTGAATCATATTTCTTTATTTTGCATAAATAATAAAATGAGTAAAAGCACTTTGGGAAAATTTTTCCAAGATCCATATCTTTAACTTATGCAAAAAAACGTCATAAATTGAGACTGAAAATCAAATTCCAACGCGCCTAGTGGCTGGGAGGCTAATGGCCTGGTCCATAGGCAAAGCCGCCGAAGGAAAGTATAAGTACGGAGGTGTAAGTGTAATACAAGGGTGGTTTATCCCTAAGTACCAAAGAGGCGCCACTTTCGTACTTTGAAGCAGCCTTCTTGTACCTCGCCGGGTGGGCTGGTCTTCGGGCCATGCCAGCAGCCCAGACACCTTCTCCGTGCTGAATATATATTCTGTCAGAGTATTGTGCCTTCTTTCATCTTTAGAAAAGTCTCGGGAGGCTACAGAAGAGCTTCGTTACCAAAGAGAGTCTTGGTTTCTGTTCGTAGTTGGTCTGCATCTATTCCGAGGCTGGATAGAAACCGGAATTTTACGGAGACTGCTAGAACAGATCTAGATAAGGACTCGATGCTTAGAAGATCTTCTAACTTTACGCCGTATTGGATATCTGCCTCTTTCGTATTTTCTCAACTGAGGAGTTTGAGACCTGAGACGGGAACATCGTTGGTGCACCTTAAGGGCGGGTCAGATGGTGGAAATGATAGGGAAAAAGCTGGGTCTTTATTTATGTATTTGTTTAGAGCGCCAAAAATATTTTGAAATTTAGGTTTAAGCTTTTGTCTTAAATGCTTTGTAGCTGCTTCTTAACCGTACCTGAATGTGAAAGTATAAAGAACTAAGAATCCTAATAAAATAGGCGCTCTAAATAACAAAACTTTAATAAAATTTTTTGTGAAATAAATTTGTTGATTTTTTTGTTGAACGGTTTTAGTATTTAGGGTTTTTTAGCGATCCTGATAATTTATTTTAGTTGTGCATCTGTGTGGCGGACAGTTTATTTTTTCGGCGCGTGGTGTAGCATTGGCTCGGCCGGCTGGCTTAACCTTGGCAATTCTGCTCTCATTCCTGTTATAAACTCAGCAGCTGCATTGTTTCGGTTTTATCAAGTTCCTTAATTTATTTTAGTCCATGCTCCCCAGTGCCTGTTCATACTCATCAGCCGCGTTTTATATTTGTGTGTGTATTAGTTGTGGCTTTTGAGTCGATTGAAGTATCGGGCCTACTTCTGTGTTTTTTGGCTGCCTTGGGTGTGCATTCATTCACCTGTTTCCAGTTGATTGTTCGATGTTTGTCCGTTTATTCTAGTGGCAATTTTTATTATTGATTTGTGTAAGTGTCGTTGGATTTGAACTGCTGAATAGGTGGTTTGATATCCAGGATGTAAGGGTTCATTTGCTGTCCCTTTCTGTATCAAGTTGTTTCTTGATTTGCTATGTACCAGCCTGTTACTGGGCAATCTTCTGTTGACTACTGGGGGCGTCTCTAGTTGCATTTCTTTCTTATTTAGGAAGCACAAGAGGACAAGGTACTCCCGGAATCCTTAGTCGAAGTCTCGCTGTCGTTATCGGAATTGGCTTCGGCCGAATTCGATACTGTAAACGATATCTCGATTCCGGATATATTGAGCGTACTTGCCAGTGACGGATCGGACGCCAGTTCATTCCAACTGGTTTCGATGGATGTGAGTTAGACGAACCTACTAGTGGCCATCAGCAGCCACTGACATCAACTAATGCGCGAGTTGTTTCTGATTTGAACCTGATTGAAAAATAACATCCAATCGACTGTTGAACACTGCTTAGGAGGATTCCATGATCGCCTATAACTTTACACTCACTTTGTCTGTAACTCTGTCAGAATTAGCCAAATTGCTACTTATTATTGTCTACGGTACGCTTAGGTCGTTGCGTTTAAACTAGCTTGTTATTTGGCGCCTTAATTAATATTGTCCTAGGCATTTCACTATCTCAAATCTGGCCTTGGTTCTCAATATATTTCATCCGCAATCTTGATAGAACATTTTCTTTATCCCTTTCCTTCAGCAAAGTTATCGTAACCCAAGTGAGTTTTCAGAAGGCGATGCCGATTCGGAATCGTCCGGTGGTAGCAGCGACAAAGAAAGTACCCGGCAGCCTGTTGCGGGACCGCCTATCCATAGTCCGGTATGCATAACTTTTTTTGTAATTTTATATCGTGTCCCGTTTATCTCTGGCAGAAGGCTTTCGATCTACCTCTGGAAATTGATCCCAAGTATGTGCCTCGGTTACCCAGCGTACCGGTAATGTTCCCACTTTTAGTTATTGGATTTCCTAGCTAGAGCACGTTAAATTAGGGGTTCTAGGAAAAGTTTCCAGCATTATCAAAGGCTGTGGTGAGTGTATATCCTCCATCTTATAAGTTTCCCTGCAGTCATCATTGAATCACTGCCAAACTTGCCTCCCTTGGATAAGGGCTCCGCTCTCTTTCTCCAAAACCGCAAACCACTTGGCGAGGTGAGTACAGCCAGATTACATGTGACTGATCGAGATTTCTCCTGGAATCACTTAATGACCAAAAATCTAATTTAAGGTATATGATACGATTGGTCCGGTGAGATCACCATTCTACGTGGTGATCCACGAGAACCGACAGCCACCAAGCAAGCCTCCGAAGGCACGCAGTGAACGGGCAACTGCAGCCTCCACTGCCGCAAGCGCAACCGCGAGATCTAGTGCTACCGCTTTATCTACCACTGAGGGAGTGAAAGGTGTTTCGGCACAGCCTCCACAAGAGCTCCCCAAGTTGAATGTGACAGTCAATGTGGGAGACGAGGTCTTTTACGTCTTGGACGACCCAGCTCTTAGCATCAAGATTCTATGCTCTGAGCTATCGAAGCTTCGCGGATCCGACGCTTCTGGTCTGAAGGATCAGGAGCTCTCTCCGGATGTTCGTATTTTTTTTCCCAGCTATTCATTCCCTTAACTAACTTCTGATTATTACATTCCTTCTCTTGCAGCAGCAGGATTTCTCCGACGATGAGAAGGAGTATGCGTATAGGCGAAAGCTTGAGGGCAAGCGGCCAGTCGGTGGTAACAGGCAAGGTAGGATTTGTTATCTGAATCGTAAGTTTTAGCTTTTAAGTTTTCCTAGGCGAAAGCCTATCATTTGACGCACGAAGAGGTGAGGAGACCAGCTGCGTAACAGTAGATCACTATAATCGTATTTGATTTCCGACAGTCTTAAAAACTCGCTTTGATCACCATCTGTTGCTTTACTTGGTTATTTGTGTTTTCACAGGCATAAATATTTGCATTGAACTTACTTTGTGTCGGGAATACCCTCTATTTCATAAACAATCTTGCATTTCGTAAATTTTAACCTGTCTCTATAGCACCACGTCTTCCGTTGGATGAAATCCGTTATGTATTCATTCCAGTTCTGTCATCAAAGATTAGATGACTTTCTGCAGTAAGCATACTCCATATGACAATTGCCTTTCGTAGAAGAAAAATTGCTCAAAGGCAGCAAGAGATAGGATGTCATGTTCTCATTTTCTGGCAGATGTAAGCGTTTTACTAAGTTCTCACGATCTTACTGGCCAGTACTCAGAACAAGCGATTTGAGCTTACAGTCTCCCCGGCAATAAGAGCAGACCTCTCTTGTCCGTGAAGTTTTAGTTTAAAATTCAACAGTCAAAGTACTTTGCCGTTGACACGCAGACAGGCATAGGCGGTGGCTGAACGGCAGAAGACCGAAAAGTCATTCACAGTCAAATGTATTAGCCAAAAATTACCTTTGTTACCATCTTCCAGGCCGCGGTGGTTCTGGTTTCGGTAGGGGCCGCTCAAATCACCTGTCTCGTCAGGGCGGTTTTCGGCCTGGTGCTGGTGGTGGCTCTGTACGCATGCCGTGTGGTGAAGCAGGGAGACTTGCTCCACATCCTGATCTCTACACCTCCTACCCGCCCAGTCAACCATTAATGTATCAACACCCTCCACCTCCGTCACTGAAGCAGGGTTTTTTGCGTCCATCATTATTGGGATCGCAGGTCGTCGTACCTCAGCAAACAGTCCCGCAGCAATCGGTGCAGTTTATGCCACAGCAACCGATACCGGTTGTCTCTTGGAATGTAGCTTCGATACCGTACGCTTATTGCGGTCCTCGGATAGCTGGATGGCACTTCGCGAATCCGAGTTGTGAGTTTTGAATGATTTTGCTATTACCTCGAATCTCATTACGCATGTCCTGTAGATTTTCCCCAACAAGCAGTGATGCCACAGGGAATGTTACTGTCATACTCACGACAGCAGGTGGTGCAGGAATCGCAGCTGACTAACTATGAGGGCAATTTGGAGGGTGTCGTGGAACCGACGCCGCTGCCGGCATTCACCACTGGCACTCCGCCGCGTCAGGAGGACCCATCGGCGTTGTAGTGGAAAAGATATCATTTATGTTACTAATGGTAGATCGTATTTTTTGTCGGCCGTATTGTGATGTCATTCTTGCTATTTTTATACCTGGATTAAATAAATATCTCTGGCATAATGAAAGGTGTCTGGTGAATCTAGGTGTGGCACTTACTGTGTGATATCGTGGTCATGCGATCGGATGTACAGAAATGGGCTTTCCTAAGTCTGTCTTGGTTATTCTCAGTAGTCATAGGCGGTTATGGATTGCAAGAGCTTGCCCAGTTTCAGTGTTACAGATGTAGACTTAGAAACATGGTCTGTGAATATTATGCCATGAGATTGAGCATTTCAAAAAAGTGTCGGTTCGGTGGTTTCGTGAGTTGCAATTAGGCAAACACTTGGCCTCAATCTTAGGTATTAAATATAAATTGTTCTGGTATTTCAGCGCGGGATGTTCTGCTGTCTCGTGGGCAAGTCCATTTTTGCCAACATGATGCTGATGAATAATTAGAGCAGCGGCGTATGTATGCGACGGGAGGAGTATTCTCCAAACAAGAAGAATTTAATGACAGCGTGGTGTTTAAAAGCGTAGTCAAAAGCTATTAAATTGCGTGGAATGTTTTCATTCACTCTCAACCCATCCGATTGTCGGTGCCTCATTCGTTCAGTTTGCTTCCTCTCCACCTAATTAACTCGATCCCACACTAACCAGCGGTCTTAGCTGCCGCCTCAAATACCACCCGCCTACCTTCTGTCATCGTATAACTCCCTGCATGTCGGAGGTCAATACTTGACAATGGGGGAGCTCTACCAACGAGATGAAAGCTCGCAAAGGTGATGTGCTCACGCGATTCTCTACTAGGGTCATCCACATAAATCGCCCCCCTATTGTCGTGGGGTTGCATCTTGTGTCTCGCAAAGAAAACCATGACCTAACTAATTCTTCAATCTCCACACAGATCTTCATGCAGCTGACGCGTTATTGACCAAATCGGACCACATAGTGTTTAGGGAAGGCGTTCAAAGGACTAGGGGGATAAACAGTAATTTAATATTTATTTTGCGTGATTTTTAGCTACATAAACTTTTCAATCTCCACAAAAATTCAGGCTAGTTATGCAATATCGCTTGTTACTGACTTCCAACTAGGCGTTCCTGGCATGTTATTATCGGGCTAGGAGATGGACGTGTAGAGCATTTGTACTTGGGGAGGCAGTTATGACCATGGGTTGGTGTGAGGCCAAATTAGTCTTATGGAGCAGAATTTGGCTGCGATGATCTCGCGAAGCCAACGAATTACTGCTATTTGAGTGGATAGGGAGTAACAAGATGATGGAGAGGTTCACACAGCTCTTAATTTGACTTCTGGGTTTGCAGATCATTAAGCCACAGGAGGAATCCATTAGAACTTGACTAGCATACTCAAATCGCTGATGTATGCAAAATCTGATCGACAATAGAGAAATAGAAGGTACTTTGTAAATACTATGGAGTAGCAAATATCTTTCTCTTAAATTCCAGACTGGCTCTCCCTACACGTATATCTGTGTTTCTGTAGCGTTCCAACATACAATAGAACTTGGGGCTAATAGCATGGTTTCAAAGTAGCCCTTAACTAAAATCAAGCGTTAAACGAGCAACGTAATATACTTTACCACTGTGTGGACAATGACCTAAAACCTAGATTTCTACGAGTGAAAATACGAAAGACTACAATATGAGCTTTGGCATTCTACACGATTTTTGTGTAGTCATTTCCTGTTCCCCTTGGCCAAACAACAGGGGGTAGAATGCACAACAGCAATGATAAAAAACACAATCCTGAGGCTAATCACTCGGTTGAAGTAAGGTGACGTGTACCTAGAAATGACGTCGCAATATCATGGTGCATTTCCCACACTGATTATTTGTTATCATCTAACCACGTTGAAATCTGGCTGTAGTAATTCTTAGACACCCGTCTTCGTTTAGGCAGGTGCAAGGGGATCCCTCAAAAGCAAACCAACGAGCAATTCAGAAAGGTAGGTTGCGCAAGGTGAGAAATACGTGTTTAATAACTGTTGTTTCATTGAACGAATTCTTTTAATCGGGCAAAATACCTACCCATTTGCAATAACTGAAAAGGAGAATCAAGGAGGTAAAATGATTTGTTCTACACGGAATTATGGCTATTTCCCGCACTCCCAGATCATATTAAGTCGTTTAAATGATGTGCACGACCTCATAAATCAACATAGTGTTTTTTGCTTCGTAAAACACACAAATGTTTTTCGGAACACTAAATGTACTTGTAAATGATAGTAAAGCAAATGTGAAAGCAAGGTGATGCAGGTGTAATCTACGCTGATACAAAATTAGACAGAAAAATCACTGATTAACCGCATTCGAACATTAGTAAACAATTCGTATCTGATTTTATAAGTGGGAACAAATAATACGAATTAGTTTCGCTGTTGAATTATGACTCTAGAATGATGAATCGCCTACGGTTAAGTTCGAAGGGTGGATAGTTTGCCCCCATTACGAAACACTTTACCTCAAATAGAATTAAATGATGTTGGTAATGGTAATAAAACGTCCCATTGCCAACCCTGATTCCCCATCCTCCTTTCGTAACCCAGAAGGTCTATTTAAGACTATGCATTTTAAAGTACGCCTGACGAGGTGGGAAGGGAATCCAAACTTTGAATTGGTCAAGCAGGGCGGTTGACATTTGAGTGTTGCAGTGCCAAATGTGGGTAAAACACTTTTGAGGACAATCAGAAAGAGATATCATTAGATTTTCTAGCACAATTTTGATGAATGCAACCAGTAGCATCTTTCTAAATATGTGTCTCGAGGTCAGGATTTGACCTCAATCCAGAGGCTCCATTTTGACTCATTTGATAGAGCGCCTTTTGGCCCTAACTGTCGGATTGAAGAGAAGTAGAGATTTGGAGCTACCTGCCCTGTCATCGCTTGTTGCAATTTTTTGCTCTATTTTGAGCCACATATGTGTGGGAAAATTCTTTTCCAGAAAGGCAGAACGCTCGACTGTATGTGGACCATACAAGCGGACGTTGAGGCAACAGGTGATGTTCCATCAATAATGGAAAGTATGAGGTAAACTTGATAGACCTCGAAACAGTATTTTGCTTTCCTCTTTTTTACTAATATCCCATAATAAAACCTGGGGGTATGCTGAATTAGATGATCATGTGTGGACAGTTAAGGCATTACCTAAAAGACCGTTTCCATGGGTATGTTCGGAGGAAGGAAGTTAGCTGGGAATTGACACTGTGCAATGAGCCTTTTGGACAAAAGTGATCAAGGGTAAAGTGCTCTCGAATTATTTTTTTTACTTTCCAAATACTACAAATGATGAGTCTATCTCAAAATGCACGGATAATTCTGCGTACATTTGTAGGTTTAAGTCCTTTCGATATACAGTAAAATGCGCTCCACTTTCTCAAAATCGACACATTTGCGACATAGTTCAAGATGTTTGGGCTTGACACTTTTCTACTTGAGAGGACAAGCCAAGCTTGTAGAAAGCTAGTGTCATGTTTGTCAAGATTCAGAGTACAGACAGATCAGATACCTTCTCCGAACTTTCATGCTATCATGCTAGTTACCTTTCTGTCATTTCTGAGAATCAGGTCCTGAAGCCGTTGCGCATTCTATTTCTGTGATAGTAATCCTGCACTCTTTAATGGCAGCGCACTGCGAAAGTACTTATTCCACATTTGACACAATTCCAAACTCTATACAAAATAAATCGCTTTGATGGGGTATGCACCAATCGACTGGTCATCTAAATCCCAAAAAAAAATTTGCGACAAACCGTCGTTGTCAAAATTTATTCAAATGAGGGCTAGATCCACGTTTGTTTAGAACAACCCCAAATGGCAGCAGGCAATTTTGGAAACAGTGTCAGTTGATTGGGAAGGAAGAGGTCAAATGTAGCCATAATTTGTGTGTGTATTTTAACTGTTGCCCTGTTGACCATTCTTACACCGCTCTGTCATTATTCTGAAAGTTACATCCCATCTCACTCCAACTCCATCGCGTCCTAATAAAAGTGACTTTTTGAGAGTATTTACTGCAGTGTCAAATGACTGTAGTTCTTTCTTGGCAAACAAAGTTTGTGATGCATAAATGACTCCTATTCGGGTATCCACCAAAACCACCATCGAGACATGATTAATGGGGTGTTGGATGGGCCTGACGTGTATAAGTTAAACCATTTAGTAAACTATGCTTTCTATAAACATTTTGAGGTAAACCGGAAAATTAATGTGGTACAACTTCTTTGTAAACATGCCACCTTCAAGGTGGTTTGCAAAGAGATGGACTAGTCGATAACCTTCAAAAAGAAAAACATGGAGTCACAGATTAAGGAAAAGATTGTTATTTTGCCCTCATTTTATTCCTGTTTGTCCTTCTTCATTACTCTTCGGTAAAAAGTGGGTGATGTAGAGAATTTATAAAAATCTGCCAAATGGTTATCTCCTTATTACTCGTATATACGGTCAGGTGGCAAGCGTAAATGATCATTTATGGTAAGAGAACAGAAGGTCTTATAAATTTTTATAAACTTTATAATACCTCATCAACTTAAAAACCTATGAACCTCATATGCTACCCCAGAATATTGGCCCAAAACAGTCTTTGCTTGTATTCGTACCGACGTCCAACTCGTCCGATCGCACCTCCCATCGTCAGACCCTTCCTATTTCTCTATTTCAGTGGAGAGATTTTGCACATTTCTCCACTTAATTGAGTCCTTCGTCTACTCGAACATTGTTATTACTTAATCGAGAAGTGAAATTTTTCATAAGTGAGTTATAGGTTTTTAACAAATTTACAGGCAAATATCTACAGAATTGACCACAGAGTGGATTTTGACACACCACGAATTGTCAATGCGTTAGCTCAGGATAAAGAGAAGAGAAAAGAGAAGAAAGCGTAGCATTTTCATCGTTTTGCTCTACCACCGGTGGATTTACAGTCGCCTATGAAGGAGACTGGCTGGAGCAAAACATCTTGCATTTCATAATGTTGTTCTCATAAAGTTACTAACGTTTTGAGGAAGAATTCATGTTTATCTCCTCTTCCACGGAGATCACTCACAAATTCTCAGTCAAGAGGATGGCCTACAGGTCGCCTAAGGAGGCGCATTTATGCAAAAAGTGTTGCAGAGAGTTCGTGCAAAATGATAGTTTATCTACTATTTGTAGCTACGAATTTGCAGGGCAATTTTGACCGTGGTGCAGGTAAACAGCAGAAATGCAGTTAAGATTGCAGGCAGTTAGCAGATGACGCCGCAAATTTTACTATAATCAGCAGCACTCTCATCAACTCGGCCGGGCATGTGCGTGGAAGATGGAGCACAGGTTCTCATTTCCATGGCATGGCGGCAAAAGTAACGAGAGGTTGATTCGACATGGGTAAAGTCAGTCAATGCATCTGGCAGTCAAATATGACTGAAATCTACAGTTTCTTTTGAGGCAAATGCTAATAAGTAACAAAAGACTGCGACCTAGGCCTCTGACAGTAGCCTGTCCACTTTGTTGTTACCAAGCAAAAATGGAGTACAAATAGGGGCGTAGCGTAATGAGGGGCAGCATAGGTAGCTCTGCTACTTAAATTTTAAAACAGCTATTTAGTAATTTAACAATTTAATTAAATTTTTACAGCTAAAATAACAGAGATTGACATCAAAATACCATGAGAGCAGATCATTAAGGCATAATCGAGAGCATAGACCTGAAAAATACCACAGCATTTGATAGAGTTCGTGCCTAAGAATGCCGCCTCGGTACTACAAGTCCTTCTCTTCTCATAGATAGCTCGGTGGCAATTTATGAATCCGATCGGTGAGTTCTGAATGGTACAAATATAATCTCAAATCGGATTCTGTATGCCTCTTAGATTTAACCCCAGTCTGTGATGTCGCAAGGACTGCCACAACCGCATCCACCGCAGTAGGCAGCACAGCAATCGCAACAGGCTGACCACAAGGACAACTTCGATGGCGTTGTTGAGCAGACCCCACCGCAGGCATTCACTACATGCACGCTGCTGCGTCAAGGGAACCCACCGGAGCAGAAGTGGGAGATAGTTATCTTGGGCGTTCTTGAATTTGACTTGCCTGTTACTTATATACTCGATTTGATTGACTGTCTCTGGTAAAATGAAAAGTGGCTATCAATTCCAAGTAACACCCCCTGTGTGGCATGATATTGGAATTACGAAAGTCGCCTTTACTAATTCGGACCTGGTTGTTCCCAGTTTGTGTTCATAGGTAGTGGTGAAAAGGAAGTTGTGGTTGTGGATTATTAGGCCTGGATCAGTTTTGATGATATATATGCAATATTGAAGGCAAATTTGGTGGTAAATATTACGCCGCTTAAATTTCGCATTTCCAAACCACAGGTGTGGGTGGGAATTAGGCTTACCATTGTCCTCAGTCGTAAGTGGTTAATGCGAATCTTTTCATACTCTCATTAAGAGAGGTTCAACAGTCTTGTGAACAAGTATTTTTTTGACTAGACGATTGTGGCGTTCATTTGGAGTAGCAGGAGGTATTGATGGCAAAAGGCAAATTTTAAAAATTTATAAAATTTAGTGGCAGGCGCGATTAAAACGAGTGAAAATAAGTATTTATCACGCATAGACTCTAATGACAACGTGATAGTTAGGACACAGTCAAGGATTCTTAGATTGCAAGAAATCTTTGTGCATTGTCGTATATGACAACATCGTTGCTGTAAAGGCCTACTGCTGGCTCGTCATCAGTAGTTCTACGCATTAAGAATATTTTCTCATGATTTAGAAATACAAAAGGCCAGCATTGTCATCAGTGCTTCCAAAAAGATGTTGTGTATCCTGCAAAGCAAAATACTGTTTTGTGGAAGTATGGGTTCATCTGCACCAGTTGAATTGCCAATCGGTGAGCTAGGAGTAGGGAAAATGGACGTATTTCAGTGTGAAGCTTATCAATGGAGACCACACAGCGAGGCGAGCACATCTACATTACACCTGACTGAACGCTCTTTTGTCTAAAGTCATTTGAGCATCAACACTTTAATATTATGCTTACCATATGATCGGCCCAGTGAAAATACCCTTCTGCGCAGTAAACCACGAGAACCGACAGTCACAGCGCTAGCCTCGGAACGCACGCAGTAAGTGAGCAACTGAAACTTTCGATGCAGCAATCACAACCGCAAGATCTAGTGCTACGACTATAGTCATGACAACTAAAAAAAAACAATAAATGCAAGTCAGTTGGGAAAGGACGATGGGAGCAGTCTCGGCCACCTGCGTGAAGACATCAAATAAGTGAACATGTACTACCTACTTGACCTCTCTACTAGTTGGATGGAACGCAGATAGACACAGCGGGACGACACCAGAGGAAGCAGGAAGTGGCATGGAGGAATAGACAAGAGAAGTGCGATTGCGGTGAAGTATCGCAATTGCATGGCTGACCGAATCATTGAATCAATTGCCAGGAAATGAATAAATGTAGTTGCTTTTCCACCTGGTATTGGTGTCGAGGTGCGATGCCAGGAGGCGGTGTCGGTGTCGTCGTTGTTGGTGGCGCTGATGAAGGGGAGGCACACATTCGACTGCACGACAGCAAAGGTGCAGTAGTGGAGGGCGATGCTACTCATGGAGTGGTTAGTAAAGGCCGTGAGTTGCTGCTAAGATAAGCAATGACGATGAAATGGAAGTGAGAGATGAGAATGTTGATGTGTGGAGAATGCATTGTGGTGGAGCATGGATGGGTGGATGAGCAGAGTGTTGACAAAATGAGTGGAAATGTGCACAAAGGGACAAGATGGCAAGGCAGTGATTGTAGGA
>NW_020170464.1:4254-5285 GCF_000524195.1 Echinococcus granulosus | reverse complement strand
ATCAGACTCACCAACTTTTTGGCTAATAACACTACTCTAGGTGTCAGTGCAAGGCAAAATGTAAACGAAATAATTCCAGTAAAAAGGGGAATTCACTGACAGTTTCCGGAGGCACTTGATACAGTAGGAACATTCAAAGCTGTTTGTTTCTGAAGCTTTCACCAGTAAAACGGTGTGTAAATCGGTCTCATATTCTGCACCTTGAATGCACTGGCCAAAGGGATTGGTCCTTAGAAATTTCTTTCTTTCAAAGGCACATTCATTCAACACATCGCACCAGCACATCAAGGCGGTCTCGTGTCTGCCACGGAGAAGTTATGTACCACCGATACATCCGCTAGTGAAGTGAGTTGCATAGTTATGCGGCATTAAAGCGGTCGTGACTAGGTGGTTCAAGAGCACCGAGATCATAGCAAGAATGCTGGTGGATTTCGAGACAAATTGCGAATACTGCCGTGAAATTCATCATGGTTGACAGGCACGGGCAGAGCCACGCACGCAAATATGCAAACGTGTCTCACATATCATCAGCGAGTACCTGCACATTAGTCACAGGTATTTAATTAGACCGGGTATGAAAGTAACAGATATTTTCACATCATTGGTAACTAAGATGCATGCAGTCAGATTTGAGATAGTTGAGAGATCAATTAGAACGCATAATTGGAGTTGCGGGATTGCCCTTTAGCCATCGGAGGACCATGAGGATCGTATGACATCGAGGCGGCATTTAATGACGTAGAATGTACCGGTTGCTGTAATATGAACTGTACGGTGCCTGTGGAACTGCTCCATAACCTCAATAATGACGAAAGCGAAATGCTCTACTACAGTAGCAGAGGTCGCAAGTGTTAATACATTAATGGTTGACTGTGAGGGTAGTTGGTGCTGGTTCCACGTTGTGAAGCGTGTCACCTTAAACAATTCATCACGGTCGATAGCGATGTCGTTCATACACACAGGCACAGACACAGTCACAACCACAAATGCAGGCGCACAAACGCACATAAACGTGCCAATGTGGAAGTGGC
>NW_020170464.1:3046-4154 GCF_000524195.1 Echinococcus granulosus | reverse complement strand
GGAGGGAGTGGTGGCGTGCTGGGCGAAGCAGTGGTGGGTGTCATCGTCGCTGTCGACATGCTTTGTGCTGCAGGACGTCTAAGACAACGATGTGATGGCATGCGCTACGTTGTGGTGGTGAATGCACTAAGCCCCATCACATTGTCGTGCCCATCGCGCTACGCCACAGTTACTAAGAGGAAAACAAAGGTGGAGACGCAGCCTTCTAGGTAGCTTTCAATGAGAACGCATCTACGCCACCTTCTCCGTCTGTCGAAAATTTTACCAATCTTGCAAACTCAACTCTTCCAATAATTCCCTTGATCTGCTTATGGAACATGAACGATGCCGATATGTCTTGTAATGTTAATTAAATAACCTTGTAGCACTTGCCTCCCACTAAATCTGCAAAGGCAAATGACCCTGTTTTGAGAAGCAGGCACCCACACTGCCCACCAAATAATTCCCTTACAAAAACAAGGTAGCAAAGGTGGAGACCCAGCCTTCTAGGTAGCTTACAGTGCGAACGCATCTACGCCACCTCTGCTACCCCAATTGGTGGCTCTCCGCACACCGCAGGTGACTTTGGTAGGGCCAGCGTTATGATAAGGTAATTGTGTGTCTTCTTCCACACGTCCACACGCAGCAATGAGTCGTTTTTGAGGGAACAAGAACTTCAAAACCTAAAACTGTATTATCACAAGATGTTCCACATGTGTACTCTCATTGTCAAATGCCGTCTTCGGTAAAGATGGAACACCTCACCCTGCCTAACAGCATATTTTGGACACCCAGTAGGGCATATCTGCATTATGCCCCTGAAAATTTGTCCCACGTGAAACTAACCCCCTCTCTGTTCCCAATCTCAGTGCCGTGACATCTCGACCATGTTTATGGACTCCTTATTCATTTCGTGTCCTAGTTATACGCACTGGCTCTTCCAGACGCTTCTGGAAATCAACTCCCAGTCACACAGTGGGACCAACATTTTCAGACCGAATGAACTCAATCATCAGCCAGGTATGGAACCAAGTCGTTTCTGAAAGAAGACATCTGCCATGGAAGGCAGTGGAAGTTTGCATTCACAAACACGTCTCAGTTCTCCATTCCTTAACGGTTGTCCAGATAT
>NW_020170464.1:0-2946 GCF_000524195.1 Echinococcus granulosus | reverse complement strand
ATTGGTGGTTAAATCGGGATTTTGATTTAGCTAAATGTAGAAACAATCGCACTGAGTCGTGGCAACTGCACGTGTTTACATCCCCGTCACCCATTGTGCTTACGCACACATCCCAGCCTTTGACTAGTGCACCATAAGCTTTAACACAGTTAGGTAAGCATGGCAAAACTATCCGGTGGTAGTACGGTAGCTTCGCGAATTCACAACTGTATGCGATTGATTGTATTAACCAATCAAACAAGGAACGTGGTCTTCTGTCCAATTCTATCCATAGCTTTGATGCACTGAGCAGGCATTGAACGTGGCGAATGTTCACAGTTAAGACTGAGACAGAACACGAAACGTTGATGGATCTCTACTTGGAGTAGGATGCTCACATTATCAGTGGATTGGATAATGCATTCACCTGTCACGGAATAAATGGCCGCCGGGAATATGCTAATCCCAATGGGTCGCAATGTGCGAGCCATTCAAATGTGCAGAATTGGGCTAATTACTCCAACGAAACGCTCTTGTGCTCGCTCAAATCAACCCCTTTTAGAAAATAAGAGGCAATAACAGCATATAGTGCCAAAAGTAAAAAGTGGAGTTGCCTTGTTTCGTATCAGCATCTTGCATAGCGACCTGTGGTTGATTGCGCGACACGAGTGAGCTGGAAATGACTCATGGTTACAACCACTTGACCGCAGACGTAGTAGCCAGGAAACGCATATGAGCCTGTTCCATGCCTGCTTCCTATGATGTTTGCAAATCATTCGTTCACGAGATTCGTGTGTCTCGATTCACAAGCGTAGGTAATGACTACTAGAGCAATGGTCCACATTTGCCTTTCCTTACAAATGTTTCGTTGCTAATGGTTTGTCCCACCTGCAGTAGTGGATCTGCATCCATTTGTTTGCATTTACTTTCATCCCAAAATTCCATACTCTTCTCTGTGCAGTGCCTGTGCAAGCTCTCCACAGTTACTTTTGTTCATTACTCGAGATCTAAACACATTTGAATGAATGAGGTCAAGCCGGTAACCACGTCACAATCACTCGTGAAGGCATTCTGACACGTTGAGTGCACTGATGCACTGCGTTGCATCTTGCGAAAGCTTTAGATTCTTAATGTCATCCCCGGCAAACCTAATCACATCCGTTTACAACACCACTTTCACTTCATACCATGTATCTTCTTCATTAACCGTTTAGATCAGGCCACACTGTTGGCAGCAACTCTTTGGAGAAATACGAAACCTTCTGCTCCTGAACGCATAAATGTGTAACGCATTATTGTAAATGCATTGGAATATATGCATAAACGTGTGCAAACAATGCGTAGCAGTGATGTTGACTAAGTATGTGTGATTGCATGTGAGTAGGTGCTGTGCAGTTTCCAGCATATTTATTGAAAAATGCACCAAAGTATGATTATATAGTGTGATAATTTTTCACTTTGTTACAGTTGTGTTGCTTCTCCCAGCTAGAGTGTGGCGAGTTCCCCTGCCCTCATAGACCACGATCCACTTCGGGTAGGCACCACTTGCGGTACCACTGGTATAGAAGTCACGAGGTGTCCACCGAATTGGAGCACACACTCATTGCACCGGTCTAGCAATTTGGCTAGTTAAATGAGAACGGTTGAAGGTCTTCAGCATCTACTAATGGTTGATAGTCCATCCCGTAGACATTCTTTACAATATGGCTGAATTGCGTTACCTAAATAGGACTCACCCACCCTTTTTAACCAACATGTCATAACAGATTGGCATAGTATAGAGACAACTGAAAGAGAGCATAAAAGAGTAACACAGCTTCAATGCGCAAATATGCAATTGTAGGCAAAATTGACATGCGCCTACAGATTGCACTTTTATCAAAAACACCACGAAATATTTTGCATCTAGGAGGAATCCCAAATGTAAATACTAAATAGGCTTGAGCATTTCCAAAAAAATCACCATCGCATCATTATTATCTAAGTTCAAACTTCTGCCTTTGCATTTGAAAATGACTGTGAAACTTTACTAAATGTGCTTAAAAGAACATTTGTTTTACCAAACGCATTGCAATTTCGTTACTACTGACCACTGCCATGCCTCAGTTTACACGACCATTTCTCCAATCACAACTGTTTTGAGTAATTCGTAATTTTTGTTATGGATGCATCTGACTCTTTTAAGCTAGGAGCCTCAGTCTTTAGCAGAAAACCGGAAATGTTTACTGAAGGGGTAAAGCGATAGACACATCAGAGAAGTCGATTAAGACGTACTTATGATACGTGAGACGACCAAGAAGTGGATGGACATCGACCAGGATGCGACAAAGAAGGATTACGGTCTAAGGCGTAAGGAGTTGGAGACCCTGTACAGCTCCCTTATGGCAACGCAGAAACTGGGCTCATGAGACCAGAGATGTGAAAATTTGGATGAGGGATTCGCACATTAAATCATTCCTTCCCTTGTTCGACCATGCAAAACACGAAGTCACAAAACACGGAAACGTGGCTATCTTACTGTGATTATCCAGCCCCAAACCATAGTAAATTGCTATTAGTTTCGTTACTTAATTTCACTCACACAATTTGGACAGGTGCAAATTTAGCCCTCAGGGTGTGTGTTTCTCTGATTTGGGGTGAGCATAGCAGGCGAAATTGCGTTTTTAATGTAAATCCTACAGTCTAACTTCATAATGCGCGAGTAATATGCACTGAAGTGGACTCATAGTAGACTTAGTTGGGAGTACTTTTGCTTCTCAATTTCCCAACAAACACCCAATTTCAAAATCGTTTAGTAGGTATCTTCACTGTGACAACCAGTGACGCGAACTGTGGTGGGAGAGGCCACACCAGAGATCAAAAGGCCCATGGACTAGGCGACATCTTGCATGTCTACGTCTAGAACTTTAACATAACCTTGTCCGTGTGAGTAGTGAGTGGTTTGTGACAGCAGAATAGTAGCACTGA
>NW_020170465.1:360530-366216 GCF_000524195.1 Echinococcus granulosus | reverse complement strand
GATTTAATCTACCTGCTTAGTTGACCACAGTCACTTTCCAACGGAGGTGAAGAATCTGGTTCTCTTAAATGACATTATTTTATTTGATGTCAGACAGCAATTATGGACGGTGAAGTGGAGTAGAGTGCCAACATCTACCCTCACAATTGCTCACCACACAATTTCCTTACATAATACAAGCGTTGTGCCGTTCAAATGCAGGCTAAACAGGGGGAGAACTCACGGATAGTCAAGCAGGTCAGATTTCTGTGCGGATACGTCCCTCGTTCCTGTGCTCCCTGACCTGTGATTAGGAGCCTAGAAACCGCTTCAGCAAGTTGTAATGCTCGCGCAGGTGGGCATTCGACCCAGGCAACAGGCAATCATCATGCATTGTAGAGGTACCGATTATCCCCTGGAAGTCCAAGCAGCCGCATTATAAAATCACATTAAAATCACTGACAGTTTCCCAAAGGCATAGGTTAAACCACTTAGTAAAATACTGTCTTTTAGTGTATTTTGAAAACCTGTGAATATAACTATTACAAGGTATCATAGCCGCCTTGAACGGGAAGTATCAGAATGGGAAAATCCTTATCGTATTGTACGAAGTGGTGCATGTAAAAGGGGGAATATCGGAGGCGCTCTACTATAAGAGGAAAGTTGCTTGCTCGTATGGAGACAACTATGAAAGCGTTGTTGTACCATACGTTACTTCAAGGGCATTGGAAGAGCAAATCAGAGATATGTGGAGACAGAGGATTTCCGAGCACATCCGGCGCCACGAGAATTGCACTATCATCTAGGAAGGGATGGCGATGTGTGTAACATTCATTGAGAATAATGTAAAGCGAGTCTGGAATCGGCATTGATGCTTGCAACTGAGGTGAAGGGAAGCTTGAACTCTCCGTAAAGTCAGAAATGCTCGAACTCAAATCACTGTCGATAATGTACCTAAATCAAAGGTCGAACCAAGGTTATTTACAACAAACATGCGAAAAAAATTCACATCGGTATTTTTACCTTATGTTTGCTAATAGCGCTTTAAGTAATTTCGCGTATTTGATATAATCGGTAGGTATAGGAAGAGGGCTAATTTTGTCAAAATATGCCAAATGAAAAATGGATATTCTTTGGGCGAATGGAAAACAATGGGACCACCTTTTGTAGGATAATTATGTTTAATTCCGAGTTGTGTTTTAATTTGCATCACATTTGAATAACTCAGTAATCCTTAAGCACCTCCTGCCAGATGCTGTTGACAAAACGTATTTTAATTATTGCTACCTATATCACTTTAGTGGGGTTAAACGGATCCTGACCAGTTGACCGATGGTTTATTTGCGAACAAGTTTAACAATCCCCTTCACAAACATTTACTCAAGTTTGATTTCCCTCAAATTTCTTAAGTAGTGTGCACTGTCTGCCCCTCAACATCTCACGTGCCTCTAAAGTGCTACTTCATCCACTGCTTCCAAATCAAAGCTTGAGGCTCACTGTGTGTTGCCGCGTAAACGCATTACACAAACTCCAATCTTACTTTCCACGCGAGGCACCATCTGATCCTTATAGCACATTATACTACTCCTTTAAAGTGGATTGCTTTGCGATGTGGTTATCAATTAATCAAATGTCTTGCCTACTGCTCTGCCCGTTTCATCATACTAGTTCTCTACACGGCTAACCTATCAAGGCAGTGTTCAAGTACTTCAAAGTTCAACTTTTGGCAATAACAGCTGAAACTGGTGAGGTTTGTAAAAGCAGTTGCGCGCATGCATTGCTAGGCACATTTGAGTGCTGGTATTTGACCCTCGGCCCTCTTGATTGCCGGTTGTGCCTAAAAGATATCCAACAAGTTTGCCCACATTAGGAGTCTGGTTTGTCTGTAATTCAAGATGAGCTGTTTCATGCAGCCTTTAATAAATTTTTCTTGAGAGTTATTTTATTTTTTTGATCCAGTGAGCATAATTAAAGGTGAAAATGTTCTATTTTTCTGAAGCATCGCAGTACATTGAAATGTCGAAGTATCTTCTGCCAATGCAGTATGTTTTAAAAACGCTTACCAAAACCTGCTTGCGAATATCACTATGCTACGTGTCCGTCAGCATATTTGATAAATTTGCTTAATTAGGCCACCAAATTATGACATTTCATGGAAATCGAAAGCAATGCCTGTAGGTCTACTTGAGGGCAATAAATGAGTGTCGACCATGTTTACATCCGCTGCAGGATGGTAAGTTCACTTACAATTGAGCATATGAGGAGGGTCTGGTCACCTACATAAGGTCAGTCTGCTTAGAAGCAACTTCTGCTATGATGTCGAAAGTAAGTCTCTTCTTCACGCACGTCATTTCACCCAACATCTTTCCATTTACCCACTCACTGTGGACCTGCTGGTGTTGGTGCATATCTACTGCCTTACATACCTGCAGACCTTACCTCTTCGGCTGTGACAACCCAATCGACTTTAGGTACTCAAGTTGATCACTTCCACAGCAAAAAATTTGAAAAAAGAATAAAAAATTGGCTACATAAATATAGTTTTAGATTGGGTGGTCAAGAATGTCAACTTTTTCTAAAATATCAAACTGGTCTGCTCTCTTAACGGACTGAGGCCAATGAGAACTTTGCTTTTACTTCTTTCTGGTGTTCTCAAATTCGATTCACTGATCCGATTGAAGTAAGGTAACACTCGTTTATCTCAAGGTTACGACCTTAAAGCAAATATTTGATGAGGTAAGTTGTATATTTGTTGTGGTTCTTCGGCATTTTCTTGTCACTGTATCAAGATTGAGTGAGGATTTAATCTACCTGCTTAGTTGACCACAGTCACTTTCCAACGGAGGTGAAGAATCTGGTTCTCTTAAATGACATTATTTTATTTGATGTCAGACAGCAATTATGGACGGTGAAGTGGAGTAGAGTGCCAACATCTACCCTCACAATTGCTCACCACACAATTTCCTTACATAATACAAGCGTTGTGCCGTTCAAATGCAGGCTAAACAGGGGGAGAACTCACGGATAGTCAAGCAGGTCAGATTTCTGTGCGGATACGTCCCTCGTTCCTGTGCTCCCTGACCTGTGATTAGGAGCCTAGAAACCGCTTCAGCAAGTTGTAATGCTCGCGCAGGTGGGCATTCGACCCAGGCAACAGGCAATCATCATGCATTGTAGAGGTACCGATTATCCCCTGGAAGTCCAAGCAGCCGCATTATAAAATCACATTAAAATCACTGACAGTTTCCCAAAGGCATAGGTTAAACCACTTAGTAAAATACTGTCTTTTAGTGTATTTTGAAAACCTGTGAATATAACTATTACAAGGTATCATAGCCGCCTTGAACGGGAAGTATCAGAATGGGAAAATCCTTATCGTATTGTACGAAGTGGTGCATGTAAAAGGGGGAATATCGGAGGCGCTCTACTATAAGAGGAAAGTTGCTTGCTCGTATGGAGACAACTATGAAAGCGTTGTTGTACCATACGTTACTTCAAGGGCATTGGAAGAGCAAATCAGAGATATGTGGAGACAGAGGATTTCCGAGCACATCCGGCGCCACGAGAATTGCACTATCATCTAGGAAGGGATGGCGATGTGTGTAACATTCATTGAGAATAATGTAAAGCGAGTCTGGAATCGGCATTGATGCTTGCAACTGAGGTGAAGGGAAGCTTGAACTCTCCGTAAAGTCAGAAATGCTCGAACTCAAATCACTGTCGATAATGTACCTAAATCAAAGGTCGAACCAAGGTTATTTACAACAAACATGCGAAAAAAATTCACATCGGTATTTTTACCTTATGTTTGCTAATAGCGCTTTAAGTAATTTCGCGTATTTGATATAATCGGTAGGTATAGGAAGAGGGCTAATTTTGTCAAAATATGCCAAATGAAAAATGGATATTCTTTGGGCGAATGGAAAACAATGGGACCACCTTTTGTAGGATAATTATGTTTAATTCCGAGTTGTGTTTTAATTTGCATCACATTTGAATAACTCAGTAATCCTTAAGCACCTCCTGCCAGATGCTGTTGACAAAACGTATTTTAATTATTGCTACCTATATCACTTTAGTGGGGTTAAACGGATCCTGACCAGTTGACCGATGGTTTATTTGCGAACAAGTTTAACAATCCCCTTCACAAACATTTACTCAAGTTTGATTTCCCTCAAATTTCTTAAGTAGTGTGCACTGTCTGCCCCTCAACATCTCACGTGCCTCTAAAGTGCTACTTCATCCACTGCTTCCAAATCAAAGCTTGAGGCTCACTGTGTGTTGCCGCGTAAACGCATTACACAAACTCCAATCTTACTTTCCACGCGAGGCACCATCTGATCCTTATAGCACATTATACTACTCCTTTAAAGTGGATTGCTTTGCGATGTGGTTATCAATTAATCAAATGTCTTGCCTACTGCTCTGCCCGTTTCATCATACTAGTTCTCTACACGGCTAACCTATCAAGGCAGTGTTCAAGTACTTCAAAGTTCAACTTTTGGCAATAACAGCTGAAACTGGTGAGGTTTGTAAAAGCAGTTGCGCGCATGCATTGCTAGGCACATTTGAGTGCTGGTATTTGACCCTCGGCCCTCTTGATTGCCGGTTGTGCCTAAAAGATATCCAACAAGTTTGCCCACATTAGGAGTCTGGTTTGTCTGTAATTCAAGATGAGCTGTTTCATGCAGCCTTTAATAAATTTTTCTTGAGAGTTATTTTATTTTTTTGATCCAGTGAGCATAATTAAAGGTGAAAATGTTCTATTTTTCTGAAGCATCGCAGTACATTGAAATGTCGAAGTATCTTCTGCCAATGCAGTATGTTTTAAAAACGCTTACCAAAACCTGCTTGCGAATATCACTATGCTACGTGTCCGTCAGCATATTTGATAAATTTGCTTAATTAGGCCACCAAATTATGACATTTCATGGAAATCGAAAGCAATGCCTGTAGGTCTACTTGAGGGCAATAAATGAGTGTCGACCATGTTTACATCCGCTGCAGGATGGTAAGTTCACTTACAATTGAGCATATGAGGAGGGTCTGGTCACCTACATAAGGTCAGTCTGCTTAGAAGCAACTTCTGCTATGATGTCGAAAGTAAGTCTCTTCTTCACGCACGTCATTTCACCCAACATCTTTCCATTTACCCACTCACTGTGGACCTGCTGGTGTTGGTGCATATCTACTGCCTTACATACCTGCAGACCTTACCTCTTCGGCTGTGACAACCCAATCGACTTTAGGTACTCAAGTTGATCACTTCCACAGCAAAAAATTTGAAAAAAGAATAAAAAATTGGCTACATAAATATAGTTTTAGATTGGGTGGTCAAGAATGTCAACTTTTTCTAAAATATCAAACTGGTCTGCTCTCTTAACGGACTGAGGCCAATGAGAACTTTGCTTTTACTTCTTTCTGGTGTTCTCAAATTCGATTCACTGATCCGATTGAAGTAAGGTAACACTCGTTTATCTCAAGGTTACGACCTTAAAGCAAATATTTGATGAGGTAAGTTGTATATTTGTTGTGGTTCTTCGGCATTTTCTTGTCACTGTATCAAGATTGAGTGAGTTGGTGACTGTTATGGTCCTACTCAAAGAAGGTAATTAGTGTGCAAAAGTGCTCCCCATCATGCGCCGTCAATTGTTGTGGGCAAATCCATGCTAACGCAACATCAGTTGACGGGTGGTCCTCACAATAA
>NW_020170465.1:358953-360430 GCF_000524195.1 Echinococcus granulosus | reverse complement strand
GACCGTGTCCTTTCCTAAGGTTTCCATTTTGGCGGTGAAATCTGGAAAGCCTGTCTATTTCCACCATCTTACAGCACCAAATATTGGCGGCAGGACGAGTTGGGGATTGCATCGATAAAGTAAGGTGAATCTATGGTGAAAATATCATACCTTATAATCTGTTGATTGGCTCCATAATTTGTAGCTCTAAAATAATGATGAAATATGTCAAGGACAAGTTACTACGATTTTCTCTACATATGCTATGTTTCCATACAGACGAAATCATGTATCAATGTAGTACATGCAGACTTTGAAGTAGAAGGCAAGATTTCCGAACGCCAAATGCTTGTCAGGATCCCACAAGTATAAAGTTTAACCATGTGTGTGGACGCTGACTACCACTGACTTTAGCAACTATGGAATACTTCAATTGCTTGTTAAACTGCGCGATCGTGCCGCCACTGGACGACATGGAATCCGTCAACAAACAGCATTCTATCCCAGTATAATGTTCTCTTTTGCACAAGGCAAAGGGTCGGGGGACTACGTTTGTGCCTTCACATAGACATGTCGACGCCTCATTTCAACCCATTACACCACCTCGTCGTCACAAACGAGTCCAACCACCACCGATAGTTCAATTTGGTCCCCTCTTATTTTGCTCATTTGAAGTGTGCAGTAAGTGGAAATTTCAAACTGTTCCTTCCAACTGAAACGCAAATTCCCTATCCGTTTTCAGAGTCGCACAGAAAGTTCGCAGACTGAGTTAAGCTCGAGCAGATTAATCGTGCAAGATGTAAATGTTGAATATTTTCAAGGCAGTGCTATGTTAGACAGCGCAATAAGAGGAATGCCACCTGAATTTAGGGCTAATTTATGCAAACTAATAAAATGTCAGCATCTGAAGAAGTGTTCTCACAGCAATATTATTATCTCTCCTTATTTATTTCCAAGGTGTTCAATTCAGTCTTCAAAGGGAAGTTGGAATGAATTCCATGCCTTAGTTTGAAGGGGAGACATAATACCCACCCCGTCTCTCCATGCACCCTCGCTCACTCCACCTCACACTGAATAATGAAGTAGTAGAAACCACTCCGCTTCATTTCACAATCGCACACGAGGCCACAATTGTCGGCGGACTCACTGTCCGACTTCACGTCTATGACTAATGACTAGCTGTCCCACTGAACTCACAAATGCAGACCTGACTAGCTAATTACCTAATTACCTACCAAAAGAACCATTCCTAATTGAGTCAGCCGGTAGTTAGGCTGCTGAAACAGGCCACAAGTCATTTCACACCTGGAAAAGATCTCGGAGGAGAACAAACTACTGCACTTTTGTCACCGCAACCTTAGCAAAATGTTGTCTCGACTCATGAATAGGGAATGCTAGAGGTGGTAGTGTTTTCAAATAGAATCAACGCAACACATACTTGACTGACGAGTCTTTCTTTATGCAGCACGAGATGGTCACAAATGCGACCACTGCGAGC
>NW_020170465.1:357606-358853 GCF_000524195.1 Echinococcus granulosus | reverse complement strand
TTGTGAAAATGAGGCTGACGGACTTCTGTAGTTTTAATTTTCTTCAATATGCAAACGAATTGATGCTTCACATGAAATGTAACAACTTACTGAGGTGCAGTTGGTGGCGTTGGCTTGTATGGAGGTGGGGGATTACTAAAGTTGAAAAAGTTGCCATTTTAAAATCACTTTACATATACTGCTGCAACATGTAGACAGATTAATGTGGCACATTGTCTAAATACACCTCCATCTACGTTGCCACACTATCTATCGAGATGTTTTTCCAACATTCCTGTTGCTTTGTATCTGGCAATCTTGGCGGCATAATACTGATCCTGACGTGTGACTACTTGATGGCAATAAATGGGTGTCGACCATGTTTACATCCACTGCAGGATGGTAAGTTCACTTACAATTGAGCATATGAGGAGGGTCTGGTCACCTACATAAGGTCAGTCTGCTTGGAAGCAACTTCTGCTATGATGTCGAAAGTAAGTCCCTTCTTCACGCACGTCATTTCACCCAACATCTTTCCATTTACCCACTCACTGTGGACCTGCTGGTGCTGTTACAGGTCTACCGCCTCACATACATGCAGAACTTACCTCTTTGGCTGTGATAATCTGACACACTTTTGGCCTGTGGGTTGGTTACTGCCGCTAAGAAAATTTGAATTAAAAGGAAGTTTTACTATATAAATATCACCTTGGATTGGGTGCCGAAAGTTTAGCTTTTTTAAAATAACAAACTTATCTACATTGTCTACAATCTGAGGCTAACCAGGAAAATGATTTCACTCCTCTTTATCAAATTTCCAATTGTTCAGATATCTCAAGAGATTGTAAAAGATCTTTTGTGTCTCCTTAAACAAATCGTCACAACTGAGGCCAATCAGCAAAATCGTATTGCCTGAGTCAAGTTTACAACCTTCGCCTAATCTCAAGCCCTGCTTAAGTCAGAATAAGTCACTCATATCTCTTGTTACTTAAACTATGTAAGAGGAGTCACTTGTCACTTTGGTGAAAGAGAATACTTCTCCTTTGTCCTTAATCCAATCTTCCATGGATAGGTGGGCTTCAGGATGAGAGAAAAACACGTCCTGCACTCTCCCGTTGATCTTCGTGTGAGTCAACAGGCAAAGAGGTGGAATGTCTTGTAAAGGCATTTACAGAGGAGCGTCTTGTTAAGTAGACTGCACTTCTTCCATCTGGCTGATGTGGTCAAGCAAACAAACGGAGGCTATATTTCGTCTGCAGCTATAACAA
>NW_020170465.1:355928-357506 GCF_000524195.1 Echinococcus granulosus | reverse complement strand
GGGCAGTGGAGTTGTGACCGACGACATAAACATGCGATCCGGTCGAGTCATCATGCTAATAGACCCGAGCCATTCTCTACGTCAACGATCAAGTAATCCCCTCTCCACTTTCCTCCTATACTTCTTAGAAATGACTCGTGTCAAGCACTGCCACTGAGATGTACCCAATTGATGCCTTTTAAATAATTAGAAGCTCAAAATTATCCAACTGGAAAATAAATTGTAAATTTTCCTTTTACCGACCTACGTTTTCTCACTTATTTGTTCAGTCACGCACTTCCTGGTGTCCTCCATAAGAAGGTATTTGACTGATCAACTGTACCACAAGTGCTAGTGGCAGACAACCACTCCCACTTCACTTGCAAAATATGTTAGGCAAAGGCTACGGGACCACGATTCGTCATCTGTCTACTGCTCCACACCATCCATATTTCATCTTCTTGGTAAACATTTCATGATTCGCCACCGCCTCCTTGCATAAACTGCAGTTATGCCGATGACATAGCTTCATCCAGCATATACTAACCACTCTGTCATTGGGCAGATTCCACTGCAGCCCTTTACAACATGTTAGTTGCGTGTCATCCGGATTAGATGGGGTTCACATTCTAAAGACGGCAAAAAAGCGTTTCTTCTGTTGCTTTAAATTTTGATGGAGCACGGGCTTATCAAGCTATTTCAGTCATAGACAACGCAGTTATTGAATAAACTACCATGAGGAGGTCCAATACTGGAGATCAATCCGCAATCCGTTATTCGACATTCAAGGATTCTCTCAACATCCAACGACTGCCATTAATAAAGTTGATATTTACCATTACTATTCATTCTCCTGCTGATTTAGTGTCACACAGTTTGGTAAGGTAATTGAGCGTAAGATTTGAAGACATCCATCACTGTCTGCTTATCCCTTTACTGATATCCGATATGTCTCTGTCAGTGGAAGGCAGCAATCTGTCCGCCTTCGCTTGCATTGCTAGTTATTCACTTCTTAGATATGTAAGTTTATATGATAATCACCATTTATTGCAGTAGTTTTTGAACTAAATCTACTAAAACACATTTGGTGGGAGGAAATTCACTTGTTTAAAATATGCTACTCTCCAAATGCAGGGACTAACCTGTTGTAGATGCACCAGGAAAGCTGACATGCATTCCGCCGGTATATTATGCAAAGTAGTTAGTTTCAGAGGATGACATTTATCCTAAGACTTTTAATCTAGCAATGAAGAGATGGTTTTATGCTGCCAAGTTTATGGCATTTCGTCGACAAGTTGTCAACACCACATTTGGTATTAATGGGTGACATTTGCCACTTTGCATGCACTTTTAGCCATCACCACTAATTGCAGTGACAAGACACAAGACTACCTTCTGTTGTCACCTTGGCTACACATTCTCAGTTCATTGCAAGCATCAGTTTTTATATTCTCTCATGCATTTCCACAACTGGCATGCAGGTGTACTCGCCATGGGGCAATGACCCGCATTTAGCAGTGAGAGGTCAGTGAGTCTCTTCCGTGAAGGTGGTCCTACTCAAAGAAGGTAATTAGTGTGCAAAAATGCTCCCCATCATGC
>NW_020170465.1:351961-355828 GCF_000524195.1 Echinococcus granulosus | reverse complement strand
GTGAGCAGGTCTCCGTGTACTCGTTGTGGCGATCACTGTGATGTGGGTTCAAGCTCTACCTGTAGTTATAGTCACGGTGAGATCAGGGTCGTTTAAAAATAAGCTTGAATGGAACCAGCTCAGCACTCGCACTACGGTAACGGACGCAGATGACGTGATCTGACTGTACTTGCTTTTTCATAATGCCTCATCTCCTAATTACTTCAGCTTTGATCGCGATAGCATCCATGCCGATAAGGTGTGCTATTAACTGAATTGGCGTGAGCGAGTCCCCATGTTACTGGGACGCAGCAATTGAAAACGCGGCTGCTAGAGCATCCGCTTAGTTAAACATCCTTTAAAGCCATTAAAACAAACTTGTCCTACTTAAACAAATTGACATTGTGACAATTATGGGTAAAGATATTAGCAACGATCTTGGCAACCACAACTTATCGCTATTTATCAGCTAGCTGCAAGTTAATTGTTGCCTCACCTAAAAGACCCAAGATAATGAGGACATTGAAGTAGGGATCCGCATTGACTCAGTCCTGGGGATGAATAGGAATTGACATTTATGGAGTACTGCAGCATACAGGAAGTGCAACGTCTCCTGAATTCGTCTTTTTGAATGAACTAGAGGCACGCAAAATGCCTCCTCACGTTAAAACCGAGCAAACAGGAGAGACTGAGGATAGTGCCACATCTGAATCACAGTGTTTGTTGACGTAGGGAAGCTGTGGGGGAGGGTTACTGGTATGGACTGAAGGCTACGACGTCCAGTGGAGGCACGATCGTGGAGCCTCTAATGACCATGAGACGCAAACGGAGATTTAAACTGGCGATTCTTGCATTCTGGGATTTTATATTAATTTCAGCCACTCAAATAATGAAACAACCAGCAGATTCCATGATATGATATTTTAACTATAGATTCGCCTTATTTTACTGATGCAATCTCCAATTCTCCCTGCTTCCAACATTTGGCGCTTTGGGATTTTGATATTAAACAGGCTATACCGATTTCTACGCCTTATTAGTGGCGATAGAAACCATCATAACCATCGTAAGCACTCAACATTTAGCAGTATCTTATCGGTTGGACGCCCTGATTCGCACTAGTATATAATACTGACACAAAGAGCATGTCGCGGTAGTCTCATTTCCCACCATGACATGAATCATTCCACTTTCTTGATCAGACAGACCAAACGGTCATTTGAGCTTGCCTTGATTTCTTTCACAGCCTTTCAAAATATCAGAGCAGTTTGTATTATTAGATAGATAGTGAGAAGTGGAATCATTTGTCTGGTTAGCCTCAGTCTGTAAACCGGGTTGACCAGGTTGACAATTTAGGAGAAGATGACATCCTTCACCACCCAAGCCATTATAATATTTACATAACAGCATTTCCTTTCTTTTTATTGTTTTCTCTGCGAAATTGACCAACACGCGTACGCAAATCAGGCTGTATTTTCGCAGACGGGAAGGTAACGTCTGCATGTATGTAAGGCAGTAAACTTGCAACAAAACCAACAGGGCGATAGAGAGTGGACATATGGCAACACTTCTAGTAAAATGGCGTGCATGTTGACAGGACCCACATTCGACATCGTAGCATAAGTTGCTTTCGAGCAAATTGAGCTAACGTAGGTGTCTAGACCCCGTTGAATGCTCAATTGTGAGCAGACTTTCCATCCTGCAGTCGATTTGACCATTGTTGACGCCCATTTGTTGTTAGCAAGTAGTAAGACGTCAGGACCAGTATTATGAAGTTAGGATCTCTAGCTATAAAGCGACGAAAGTGTTGGAAAACTATCTCAAAGAATGGCTTGTGGATCTCGATAAATATGTAGATAGACGGAGAGTCACATTAATTCAAGTGGCGTGACAGTAGGTAAAGAGAACTATTTAAAACAACAACACTAAAAATGATTTAGAAGAAAGAAATCTAAAAATTGGTGCAGTCTTGTACTTTAAATGGCCTTAAGAAAGTAGGCCACTACAACCACCAATTAAGCATGCCATTTGGTTGGTCCAGAATCATCTCTGCGTTCGCATGCCCGACAGAAGTCGAATTTCATAATTTTTGCGGACCTTGTTGTGGCGGAATGTGCTTCACGACTCAGTCAAATTACTCATCTGCCTACTACAAAAATAATTTGATAGAGAGAAAGATGAATGAATAGGTGGGTGGATGGATGGGTGCATAAGTGGTTTTAAAAAGATCAGCTTAAGAGGGGTTTAATGTTTGAGCAGAGGAAAAAACCTACCAAAAAATAATCAGACTGCTTTACAAATTCAGATGGATGGGACATGACAACCGATCATTTAAATCGTAAGTTAATGTGTAGCATCAGAATCACCAATGCGCTTTCGCACTGTGTGGTTGTCAAAGTTCAGAATTGTAATGGGATGTGCTTAACAACTCAGCCACATCACTCATTTACAGGCTATATTAGACAATTAGATGGATAGATATATGCATGTATGGATGCATAATTAAATAGCCGCATTAATATGTTTAAAGGCAACATCAGTGTTTAACAGATATCTGGGAAGATCTACGTGAAGCTTTGAAACTCAACTCCTTCGCTTTTTCTACATCTAGACGGATGCATTATGCCAAGCCAGTGTCTTCCATGTAAGTCCTTCATTCTTTTCCAAACCACCTCTGCAATTGCATTTCACAGACGAAGCAAGTTCCGAAATGTCCCCAACGACTGTTACCTCTGGACACTAGACGTCACAACGTTAAAGTGGATTAGCTAACAACTCATCACACTACTGTTACATTTTTTAAAGTAACACCGAATGAAGGCGTAACTTGACATGAGAATACTTGCACATTGCTATCAACTTTGCGCGGATTTGCTTGTAACAAGTGAAGGCGTGTGGCAACTAGGACTTCGGAACGAATCCTGCTTTTGTTTAGGGCAAAAATGTAAGACCGCATAAGGCAAGTAATACAATTAAAAAGCATTCGAAACAAGCACACCACCACATAAGTACAAGTTACTGCGCCAAATGCTTATTTCAAGGTCGTGTCCCTGAGATAATCAAGCGTCAATTTACTTCAATCAGGTCAGTAGAGCATAGTTAGCAGCAAACTTTCATGTATTGACCTTTTCTCGTGCATTTTGGGATTTTTTACAAGCTGAATTTTAAAATTGTTTACTGTGGGAGCATTAATGAAGAAGATGAAAATGATGGTCACCGTTTCAAAGGGAAAGGGTAAGTACTGAACACTTCTTTTCAGCCATAGCAGTGATTACTGCTTCTTTGGTAACTTTCATTTAATAGGCAGCTCCACTTCTTCCAAAGCACTAATTTATTTCTCCTCATACACTGCAAAATTGAGGAAGTTAAAAGCAGAGTGAAGGATTAACCATGTACTCTCTCCTTTGCATATTCTGCAACATAAGGCAGGCAGATTACCTGTGGTCAGTGATGGAAGTGCAGATGCGTACTATTCATGCATCATGAAACTTGAACTATCCCCAATTCAATCCTTGTCCCAGTAGCCTTAAATCAAAATGTCTTAGTAACACCACTTTCTCCACTTGGAATGGACAACTTGGTTTAGGGTGAAAATGAGCCCAGAGCCCAGTGTATAAGGGTGAAGTCTCCTTTATTAGGCCGTAGAAAATTATGTTTGGAAGTTATTTTACCTAGTCAATAATTGACTACTTTTATTCACTGAAGGCCAATAACCGACACCCGAGTACCACAAATAAATCTCTCTCATGTATCTTGCTTAAGAGGCCTGTGGTTCCAATTAATTAAGTGCCCATCCACGGATATGAGAGTGAGCCCCACGTTGCTACACAACCACGCCCTAGACTGGCTCCAAATTTACTGCCACACGCGTCAAGCTACGCAGGCTGG
>NW_020170465.1:349623-351861 GCF_000524195.1 Echinococcus granulosus | reverse complement strand
TCATTTTTAGCATTGTTGTCATATTTGAATGGATTAATAACGTCATTCAACCAAATTCCAATGCATTTATTCATCCGTCTCATCATCTAGCGTAGCTTGTAAATGAGTAAGGTGGCTGAGCTGTAGAGCACATTCTATTACAGTGACGTCGACAAAATTGCGATATTTGACAATCATTCGAGGGCAAGTGCAGCGGCGATTCTTAGGCAACATATTCACTTACGCTCTTGGTGGTAGGTTGACAGGCTGATTGGATCTGAAGTGTGTAATGTGGCACGATAAATTATGCAAAATTCTCTTCTTACTGCTGACATGTATAAAACCATTCCAAACTTTTGTGTTAGTCTCCAAATGCCCCTCTTTCAGTGATGCCGTGACATTTGATCTGACGGAGCATCTATTTAAATATCCCTGTACACATCCATCCATCCATCCATTACTCATCCAACTTTATACCCTTCTATCTCCATATACACATTCATATCTAGTGCAGAATGGAGATGGGTAACTTGGCTGCCGTGTAAAGAACTCTCGCACTTTGCCTTTTCTCCGGAGAGCAAACGCAGTGGCGCCTCTGATGCAACCCAATTACTTACTTAGTTAGTAATAGTAGTGGCAGTGGACCGTGTTTTGCAGAACCGTGAGATGGAACAAATAAATTAATTTTTATAGGTATATCTTGTTCAGAAACGGGTTTGTTTCCGTTCTCTATTGCTCTTCATGTACCGCCATAACGCGTGGACAGTTTAATGTGGCTCACTCTCTACCTACCATTCTAACTTGATTGCCACAACATCTATCCAGATAGCTTCTCAACTTCTCCGTTGCTAGATATCTCGGTGGCATGACGTTAGGACGTTAATTATAGCATCGGATTGCTCACTACATCGACAGGGGTTAACCATTGTCAGATAGGAAACTTGACGGAAATTATTCTCGCAATCAAACCTGTGAAAGAGGTCTATTCTCCTACATCAGGTCAATTCTCCTACAGACAACTCTTGCTGAGATGTCGAAGGTGAGTCCCTAATTCATCTACGTCATTTCACCTAATGTCTCGCCATTCGCCCACCTCCTCTGTCTCTCCACCACTGTTGGCACAAATCACGCTCTTACGGTTGTGACAGCTTACACACACAGACCCTACCTTTTACAAGGACGGCAACATTCGTTTAGTATGCACTATCTAATCTGCCATCTTGTCAAATTAATTTTGACAAGCTAATAAATTCTCCTTGCTTATAAATGTAATTTCATAGTCGGTCCTGCATCACTCCATTATTCGTTTAGGCTTCACCACAAAGAAAATACGACTCGCTTTACTGACTGAGGCTGCTTCTGTGCCACCGTCACTGACTACTGATAATCCGCCTGCCTCATGACATAGAGGGTGCAAAATTAAATGCTCAGTTAATCCAACATTCCGTTCAAGTCTTCCCACTTTCAGTGCGCTCGTGGCTATTAACTGCCGTCTTTCAGCAGAAATGGAATTTTTTCTAAATGGTGCCTCATAATATAGCATTAAGAATCTGCTTTCGTTTAAGGAAGCATTGTGAACATACGCGTTCGTCTTGATGTCGCCACCGTCGTTTGCATAGATCCCTGTGGCTACCCTAAAATGAGGAGGTTTTATACTTACTTTAGGAAAATTTACTATTAGAATGCAAAATAAACACTCAAAACGTAAAACAGTGGTAGTGTCAGATTTAATACACTGCTCTGAATGAAGTGGTTTAGCATTTCCTTACTTAAGGTCAAGACCTTATCAAACCTGGTGAGTTAGTGTCTATTGCGGCCCAATTGAAACAATGAAATGAATTTTACAAGTGCTTCACATCACGCGCCGTCAATTGTTGCGGGCACATCCATGCTAACATAACATCAGTTGACGGGCGGTCCTCACAATAATGCAACATGCGATTATTCTTACGCCTGTGTGAGACTTCTGTTGGTTTATTGCTAACAAATGTAACAGTTTTGTGTTTACACATAATATAATGTCTATTTCGACGTTGTGACTTCTGGTGCAGTTTAGTTGATGGCATGTGGAAGTTGCTAAATCTCTCGTACACAAGTGCGGCGATGGTTTTGAGATAAATCAAAGACTCACGGGATCGACGACGGATTGTAAGCACGGTTCCATCTAAATTTGAAAGTCAGCGAAATCAATTCTTTTGTAAACATCTTCTTTGAGATCAATTGTGCAGCCCTCCCACAGTTTCTCACTGGTCCTTGAAG
>NW_020170465.1:347605-349523 GCF_000524195.1 Echinococcus granulosus | reverse complement strand
ACTTTATCACTGGTCACTTGGCTAATCATGTAATGCAGCCTGTGCAGGTGTTATGTGACCCACTTGCAAAGCACATCCTATTCTTACCTGTGATAATGAAATTCTGTAATTTGATCATCATCCCGTGTGATCGCACAGCACACACCATGCTGTTGACAGTATGCTGCAAGACCCCATTTTTCCTAATTCTACAAACGCAGTGTGACTAAGTTTTGGAAAATCATTTCCTTTTGCTCGAGTGCACAACTCTGCTAAGGTCTCATGCTGGTCCTTCAAATGCTTCTTCTTAAGCATTGCCGAGACATTTGAACTGACTCATGTAACCATTTATGTTTCCGTTCTTCGCATCAAATAGTCTAATGCAGCATGCAGATAAGCAAATTGGCTAACTTGTGTGAGACATTCTATGAAAATGAAGGCGACAAACTTTGTAGTTTAACTTTTTTCCGGCATGCAAATGCTTTTGATGAAATACAATGACTTACTGAGGTGCGGTTGATGGCAGTTGCGGTGGTGGGGGATAACTAAAGTTGACATTTAAATATGCTAAAGTGACCATTTAACTGTTTATGTGCATATCCATCCATCTACCTATTCATTAAATCGTCTCATGTAGGCTGTAGATAGGTGGATTGGCTGAGGTGTATAGGAAATCATGTCGTAATGATACTAAGGAATTTTTGTAGTTTGACTTTTATCTGGTAAGCAAATGCAATGGTGCTTCTGATGCAGCCCAATGACTTACTGAGGTAATGGTGCTGCAGGTAATGCTCTGTGTCTTGGATTCTCACTAAAGTAAAAAAATTTTGTGATTCTTTTAGATGGAAATCCCTTACTATTTACAGCCAAAACGCAAGGAAAGATTAATGTGGCTCTAACTACCTATCCCTCTAGATTGCCACATCATCCATTCACACAGGTAACGAATTTTCAGCCGCTTCAGAGTTAGAGAACATAACATTATGGTACTAATCTTGAAGTCTCATTACTTAATTACAGTAAATGAGTGTTTGCCCTGGTCAGATCAACTGCAGGATGGTAAGTCCGCTTACAATTGAGCATTTGAGGGGAGTCTGGACACCTGCATTAACTGTGTTTGCTAGGAAGCAACTTCTGCTGTGATGTCAAATGTGAATTCCTTCTTCATGTACGTCGCTGTACCAAAAGTCTTGCAATTTGACCATTCTCTATCACCCTGATGGTGCTGTTGTAATAATATTACCTCACATGCATGAAGAGCTTAACCATCCGCCTTAAATTAGCCAAAAGTGTCCGAGTTCTCATAACGATCGCTTCCACGGAGAATAAAGGTAAAAAAGGAATTTACTATAGTACAAATATAGCTTGGGATTGGGTAATGATGATGTTAGCTATTTTTAAGTTGTCAAATTAGTCACCTAGGTTTAAACGTTGAGGCTAAACTGAAATATGATTCAACTACTCCCTATTTATCCAAATTTACAATGCACTCATATTTCAAGATGTTTCAAAGGAAATCGTCAGTGCTATTTCAACTGAACTTTTAGTCTGTCTAACCGCTGAAGAAAATGATGAATTTCATGATATTTAGGATTTTAAAACCCTTGCAAACTTCGGCAAGGGGAGGAAAAGTTGCAACGGTGGAAATTTTTTCGTTTTTATTATCAGTCAATAGGTTGAGAACTTTTATTAGCATGCTTGATTTACAGATATCTGTCCAATCATCTACCAATCTGTCACTTCGTCAGCCCACGTCGTCCTGCTTCCTCTAGCTTCTACTTCGCTTTATCATTCATAACAACCACAGGCAGTTTATACACCTTATCCTCCCCTTCTTCCTCCAATTCTTGATAATCTCAACTGATGAATGGGTGGTTAGTCACTAATAACCAGCTGCAGTAGGGAAAGAAAAGGACCGCAAAGCAAGATTTCTGTATAG
>NW_020170465.1:344634-347505 GCF_000524195.1 Echinococcus granulosus | reverse complement strand
ATGGATATAATCTCTGGATAAAACTAAGTCGCTTTTATCTTGAGTGATTAATGAAATGCCTTTACGCCGAAGTCCGCTGTCAGGTGAATCGTGGAAGGAGTATCAAACTACACAGCACAGGTGGTAATACCTTCATTACATGAGGCATCGTTTATATCTCAACACAATAGTTGATGGGCCTTATATTCACGCGTTCTCTGGTTTTACTTCTCCTGACAATTGATTTGTTTTTATAGGGAATCCAAAAATAGGGCACCAAATTTATGAAGTAGTGCGTGTGTGTCTATATGTGTGCTTAAATATCTTAATAATCAAGTTTGGTGATGCGATTTTCACATTCATTTGAAGTAAAATAAAGATGTACTTCACATTTCTGTTCTATTGGTTGATCTGTGTCATCGTCGCTTTGTCTACACGGAAACTTAATTTTTACTAGAATTTTTATGTCGACTTGGACAACTTATAACAATTGAGTTTAATCAGTACAAAAGCATATTGCTTGAGTTGAGCTTTAAAATGCTAACCTTTTCTCGAGTCCTCCTTAAGGTGAAATAAGTCACTCATATCATTTGTTACGTAAAATGAACAAGAGGAATTACTCGTCATTTTTGTGAAAGAGGATACTTCTTCCTGTGTCCTTAATAGATAGGTAGGGTTCAGAATGATAGAAAAACACACCTTTCACTCTCCCACTGATTTTCGATCACTCGAATGTTTTGTAAAAGCGTTAACCAAGGAGCGTCTTGAAAAGGAGACTGCACTTTTTCCATTTGGCTGATATGGCTAAGCAAATAAATGGAGGCTGTCTTCTGTCGGAAGTTAAACAGACTGACTGATTGAGAAACAAATCTCACCGTTGCCATTAAACCAGCGTAGTCTTAATTTGTCTGTTTTATGATTTTACAGCCATATACATGCAGCATGAGAAAGGATATATTCATAAACTTCTAACTTTTAAAATGGACAAGCGGTCGTAGAGGGAGTGCTGGCAGCAATCTCTTGAGCATTGGCGAGATATTCCATTCACTGTGAGGGCACTACTTCCTGGTCTTATGCCCAACCCTACCACAGTGCTTAGACCCATCCAGCCTTTTAAACTACAGAAAATAACTTTGGCTATCCATCCTTTAATTAGTTTACACGTAGTTCCAATTGACCAATTGCAAATCATTCGTAACTTCTGCAATTACTCCTGCAACCAATCCTGCCTATGGCTTCACTTGTTGCATTACTTTCGTCGAGGAGCTTGATAGGTCTCCTACAAATATAATACCTAATTTTTCGAAAACGGAAAACTCTTCAGTCGTAGTGGTTGGCTATACGAACAAGGATAACTCAATGTTGAAAATTACAACCCAAGGGAATGTGCGGGAAGTCTAGCCTATGACACGCCTGTTCAACTTGTCATTGACGAGCGTGCCGGCAGAATAAAACTACCGTGGCATTCTAAAGTTTACTGGAATGACGAACACACCAAATACCTCTTGTGTTAGCATTATTCACTGTGACAAATCAGTACATTCAACCGATAAAATACCACGGAATATTAAGTGCTTACGTGCCTGAAAAGTACTTTCTAGCAATTGGACTATCAGAAAATGACGAACTTTTCATTTCCCGTGTTGTCTACTGCCACTGTTGCGAAGCGAAAATTAGTAGAGCCTGTCTGTTATCAAAATCTCAAGGTGTCAAATATTGGCCCAGGGCAAATTGGGGATTACATCAATAAGGTAAGGTGAATATATGGTGAAAATATCATACCTTCCAATCTGCTGGTTGTTTCCATCATTTGGGTGGCTAAAATTCAAAATAAATTTGTCAAAAATATGTCGCACATTTCCTTTTAATTTGATAAAAATCTTGTAAAATTAAAATTTTGATGCAGATTATTTCGCTAAGGCTCTGGTTCGAGAATGAGGTTGTAAATGCTAAATGCTTGTCTAGTTCATTAAATAAGAACGGTTAAATATGTGTAAAGCCGCTGCCCACTACTGTCGTTAACTATTCCAGAATGCATGAATTGGCTGTTTAAATCTCCTTTTTGTTCTCATGGCCATTAGAGGCTCCACAATCGTGCTTCCACTGGACGGCGTAGCCTTCGGGCAATGCCAGCAACCCTCCCCACAGCTTTCCTACGTTAACAAACAGTATTCTACCCCAGTTTTATATCTACTTTCGTATGCACAAAGGCTCTAGGGACTGCATTTGTGCCTTTACACATAATTGCCGACGCTTTAGAGCCAAATAAACAATTTGTGAAGGTGTGGGAAAAATCACGGCAATTTTGAGTTCCTCTGTTCTTTCAAATCACTCCATCACCGTACCTCGTTGTCACAAACAGGCCTAAATGATAGCAGTCATTTAATTTGGCCTCTTATCAATACTGTTTGTTTGAGGTGTGCAGTAGGTTGAATTTTTACACTTCTTCCTTTCAACTAGAACACCATGTGCCCTTTCGTTTTGTCAAAGCAGCATAGAAAATTTGCAAGCTACGTTAAGCTCAAACAGAAATAAAATCATGTTCAATTAAAACTTTAGAGATTTTTAAGGCATTGCCAATTTAGATCGCGTAATAAAAGAAATGCTGCTTAAATGTAGAGGTAATTTAAGCAAAATGATGTGTCGGCTGGTAGATTCTCCGTCAAAACAAAACACAAGTCAGTTCACATTTTAGGAAGATCTTGGAAGCAGTCAAACTGACTCCATTTACTTATGGAGACCTTCGCTAATGGAGTGAGAATATCAGAAGTGATTTTACAAAATATTTATAATAAGAGCTATTTTTAAGTATGATAAATAAACACGTACTTGACTGGCTTGTCCTTAGTTTTACGGAGATGTAAGATGGTTATAGCTGCGACCACTGCGAGG
>NW_020170465.1:343466-344534 GCF_000524195.1 Echinococcus granulosus | reverse complement strand
CATGTACAATTACAGCAAGATATCCACTTCCGTGACTGAAGTGCAGTGCTGAGTGTTGAGCTGGTTCCGTCCTTGTCTATACATAGTATTTTCGATAGCATTGACATTGCCGTGACTACAACTGCGAGTAGAATTTGACCCAACGTCATAGTGGTGAATGAAGAGAGTCCAACTGCAGCGAATATCAAAGCATACACTATAATTTTGAATCTGTTACTTTGCAAAATGTAATCAATAGAGCGTTAAAACTGTGGTATTGCGGATACCTCAACTACCACCTAACCCCTCTCTCTCTATACAATTCTCTTCACCAACTTCCTCATATGGAAGGGAACAGGTGGGAAAATGTATTTATAATTTAATACTTATGGGGTCAAGCAACCTGTGCTTTGATTGTAATTCGTTAATTTATTAACTCAGGAAAGCAACATTTATTCTATTGCGATACAGTTCCCACCAAATTCCCACTTCCCACTCTTTCTTATATTCAATGGAATCTTCAGACCTACCAATTTCCTCCTCATTGTCAATTAGGTGTGGGCATTTCTCCGGCATTACATCAAGTGAAGCAAGACTAGAGCTGCAGATAGAGCTTCTCCATCGCTACGCAGTTGAGAGGAATGAATGAAGTGGATGGTACAATGACAGTGGTAAACTTGCTAATGCCACGCCCTTTATACATTGATATACCTTCTGCATTTTTGCCTAAATTGAGGGTTGGCCAAGCGCATGGTGAAGAGAGATTATTGCAGAAGGGGATAGCAGTTGCATGACCTAAGGATAGGACCTCATTAAATGAGTGGGTGCTGCTTTTGGCTCAAATAAATGCATTGAGCTTTTCATACACCATTAACCAATGAAACTACGGTAAACGCCTCTATCAAGCTTTGGGAAGTTTCAAGCACAATTCCCTCATATTTTCTGACGTAATACATTCGTAACATCTATTCTACTCATTTGTCCAATGCAACGATGATGCTTGTGCAGGAATTTGGAACTAAAATGACATGTTTACAAGGCGTGAACACGAGGCGCTTGCTTCCCACATTGAGTGATAATGTTTGGACT